>NW_022196905.1:71081581-71127620 GCF_008632895.1 Mastomys coucha | reverse complement strand
AGAGAGAGAGAAAGAAAGAAAGAAAGAAAGAAAGAAAGAAAGAAAGAAAGAAAGAAAGAAAGAAAGAGGTCTTTATCTCAACCAATTTCAATTTATTGATATGTGTCTCTACCTAAAGTTCCTATACAAATTATAACCAGAAAAATGTCAAAGACTCCTATAATAAGGAATATCAGGAAGCTGTCATATTCCTTGTTTTGGAAGAAGAGATTGGAAGAAGTGAGGGCCCTGTATTTGAAGCCAGGTTGGACTAAATAGCAAAGGCCTGATTCCAAAAGACAGAAATAAACTATAGAATGTAGTGAGAATTTTGGTTTCTTTAAAAACCACAAAAGTAGAAATGTGCTTTTGTTTTAATTCCAGATGCAGGGAAGTGGGGATGCTTCAAATCGTTCACAGAAGCTGTCTGTGATTTGCCTTATGCTCTAGCAGAAGTATAATTTTACCAATTGCAGATAGTTTCTATGATTGGGTGGGTTTGGGGATTCTGGGACTTTTCAGAGGTTATATAAATACCAGGGCCCTGAGAAGCGGGTTTCGTTGTCTTTTGTTGGTCATTCAGGTGGTGGTTTGTTAGAGGGTTGTTGGTAGGCTATTGATCTTCCAGGTTTGTTAAGTAGTTGTGAGCAAAGCAGAAACAAGAAGAAACTAGATATCCTGACAAAAAAAGATCACACTCACCCCAAAGAAATAAACATCCTTAATAAAGAGAGAGTAGTCTAAGGATAATGTTGCCCCTTTTCCAAACCCTGAATTTGCTCAGGGACCTCTTTTCTTTCCTTTCTATTTTTTCTCTCTTTTCTAGTGTTAGGGAGTTGAAAGAGGGTAATAATAGAGATGGTGGAAGAAAGAAGAACCCACAAATGAGCAAAGAATAGCTACAATACAATAAAAGAAAAATATTGATGCTTAAATAAAAATACAGACTATTTCTTGAGGAAAGGAGATTGCAATGACAAATAGTCAAGACATAATCTCCATAGAACTATAACTAAATAGAACTTTAACTTTAGTTTGCTCTCTCTCTCTCTTTCTCTCTCACTTTCTCTCTCTCTCTCTTCCCCCTTATTGTGTCCCCAGTGTGTGTGTGTGTGTGTGTGTTGTTCAGTTTTTGAGAATTTTCCATTAAGTCAATGTGCTACTTATATATCATACCACCTATATGTCTCTTTACCAAGCCTGAGAGATAAATAATTTTATATTTCACAGACAATAAATTAAGGTACTTAGAAAGTTCATGCAATTTGCTTACATTTATGGAATAGATATCTCATACAAGTTTGACTTGACAAAAGACATGGCTGCATGTAATATCTGCAATCTTAACAAGCAATTGACACTATATCCTGGATGGTTATGCTACTAGATATTATCATGATTTTGGAGGTAAATAATCAGTATATTGAAATTGACTCAGCATATATTATTTTTAGTTAATATTTGAATACTTTACTAACTTAGATTTATCAACTACTTCAAGATAATAACTACAAAATATTATTTCCAATGTCTTCGGAGATAGCCTGAGTTTCCATTTCATATTACTGCTTTCAATAATATCATTAAAGAAAATGAAAATACCTTCCTGCCTGAGTTCTCACATTCATTATTCATTTTCGAATTTCCCTGGATTTCCACAGTTATTTTTACAGTTCCAAAGTGCTTTCACATTCTCATTTGATCCTCATAAACAACCCATCAAGGTAAGAGAAGAGAAAACAATATTATTCCTATTTCATAGCCACAGCTGCTGCAGAGAAACTTTATGCATAATGTTTCAGGGTCTGGTATAATGTTTTCAGCGTGAAAATAAACAAAAATCCTGAAAAGACTTTAGAATATCCTAGTGCAATCATCTTCTATAAGTACTTTACGAACTATGCTTCCAGTTGAAAAGTCAAAGTCATAGGGTGCTCTTTTATTTTATATGATATATATATATACATATATATATAATATATATGATATATATAAAGTAAATGTAATATTTTAGAGGGTTTCCATATCTACACAATAAAATATTAACACTAGAGTTATTAAAAGGCTTTAAATTATTATTCAGATTTGCTTTAATCACTTTTCCAGTTAACTTACATTTAGACAACTTTATTTAACAGACAAGTTAGCTTAAAATGCAATGTTTGCTGTAGTCATATTGAAGAGTTTCCTATTAAATACTAGTGTCTGATGCTAATTTAGGGGTCAGATGCATTATAGCTAGAATCTTTTTACCGCTCATTCCAAAGCTGACACTTAAGGAAGTATTCTTATCCTTGGGAACATAATTTTTCTGGCAAAAGAAAAGTAGCTCCAAGTTTTGGGGAAATTTGTGTGCTAGGCTAATAATAAATGGCCCTTTAATTTGATAAGTATTTTATTTTTATTCAATTGTATCTTCAATAATAATTGTTTGTAGCTGGTTTGTGGCAACCATTGCTTTGGCAAGGAGCACCAATACAACAATGATATACATTGTCCTTACCGATTATCAATTTACTTTACATTGAAAGACCACAGGTGATGAAAAGCCTTCTGTTTGGGTACATATAATTAGGAAAGATATTAGTATTGATTCATTTGTAAGACAGTTGTTCCACGATTCTAGCTATTAACATTATTTTTGTACATTGTCTGTGCCTACTGAAAGTAAAAGCATTCAGTTTTCACCCTGAGATCTTTTTTGTTTTGTTTTTTGTTTGTTTGTTTGTTTGGGCTTTTTTGGTTATTTATTTATATTTCAAATGTTATCTCTCTTCCAGGTTAAACTCCCCATCCCATCCCCATTCCCCCTGCTTCTACAAGCATGTTCCCTCATCAACTGAACCCCTCCTACCTCACAGCCCTAGAATTCCCCTACACTGGGTCATTGAGCATCCATAGGACCAAAGGCATCCCCTCCCATTGATGCCAGATAAGGCAATCCTCTGCTATATATGCAGCTGGAGTCTTGGGTCCCTCTATGTGTACTCTTTATGTTGCTGCTTTAGCCCATGGGAGCTTTGTAGGGTCTCGTTGGTTGATATTGTTGTTCTTCCTGTGGGGATGGTAACCCCTTCAGCTCCTTCAGTTCTTCCACTCACTCCCCATTTAGGTCCCTGTGCTTAGTCTGATGTTTGGCTAGAGTCCAGTCTGGTGTGGCATAACTCGTAAACATTTGTTCCTTACTCTGAATAGTCAATTTTTCTAAATTCCTATCCCCAACTATCTACTCAAAAATAAGGTGTGTGAACTAGTCAGGGCATTTCTTCTTTTGAGATAATGTGGCTCTAAGGTCCAAATAGATTTATCAAGACATGACATTCATATAACCACCCTATGCAATGAGACCCAAGATATCTGAAATTTATATTTGAGACAGTTTTTCTGTTTTCTAAAACTTTGGCTGGTATATATTTTCTTAGTATTTAATTTATCAAGATATACATTTTGTTTTCATTGTGAAACATTTTAGTTCTGTTCTTGGTTTTGTATAATTTGCAAATTCAAACAAGTCTACTCTCTCTTAATGTAGTCACTACTATAAAGCATAGACCATTTGTTATAAAATGTTGAGAGGAGAGGTCTTTGTTTTGGTGTGAAAATTCTCCCTCCAGTTAGAAATCAAACCATCTATCATTGATGTTTGTTCACTAGCAGCTGGCTATAAATCTGTCTGATAATGTTGTTTTTTTGTAGAACCAAATTACCATGGTGGAAATCGGAATTACAATCTCCTATCCACTTTCTGGCATTTATCTTAGTCTTTATGGTTCCTAAAATCTAGCCTAATATTCCATCTGAAGTTGTCCCAGAGAAAAGAATTTAATCACAGATCAAAAGAAATATAAATCTCACTTTAGAATCCAATCATTTATTCCCTTCATCTTTGGGGACATCTTCCCTCTCCACTCTCAGTCATCATTTGCTTTGACAGTGACTAGTCACAAAAAAAAGTGTCTATTTCTTCAGGTCATCCATGTTAATATATAGCTATGAGTATATTTCCTTCCATTCAGTACAGTATAATTAGATGGCAATAAAAGCACTTTTAAAATGTGAACAAATCTTTTTTTCTGAATATATTGGAAAAATACAATTAAACTACTATTTTTTTATAAAATTGACACATTTTCATTCTTTTTAGAATAGAGGTTTTATCATTAGCACATTTCTTGCAGTGTTTCATTACTAACTTAAACCTTATATTTAACTTAGTTTATTTTTTAATAAAAACATTGCAATTAGTTGAGGTGACTTTGCAGTTATATTTGAATATGAAAGTGATAGCCAAAATTTGTTTCTAAGAAGTTATAAATTATTTTCAATAACAATAGTAGCTCAGCAGTATACTCCTAAATATCAGCCCATTGTTTTCAAAGATTTTTATAATCTCTACAATGATTTCATAGTCTCCCTTCTGATTGAAGTGTGTTCACAATTTATTTTACCTAAACGACTAATAAAGATGAAGGAAATGTTCAAGGCATATATTTTAAGTAGCTGCTATCCACTGATGAATCTGGACTTCTATTAATACTTGCAAATTTCTAGAAGCATTGGAATAATATTACTTAATGATTACCCATTTGAATTCTCATTTCCATTTTTACAGTGGTTCCTATTTTATGCTGCTAAATAATTTTTGTTAGCATACTTCATCTGCTTAAAATGAAAGTTTTCAAGCATACCTGACCAACAAATCTTTTGCCACTGAATTTAGAGAAATCTATATGTAAAGTGCTTTAAAGCATTCTGATGCCTTCCTCCTACTCAACTCTCTTCAATCATGTTGGCAGTATTCTTGTATATTGCATATTTCATATGCTTTATACTTGGATTGAAGTTGATTTTCTGTTTCTGCTTAGCACTTTGATAACAAAGTGTGATCCTTCTATGATATGTCACATTGACAAGTAAAATACTAGATGAAATAGCTTAGCATGTTCCTTTTTTGAGAAAGTGAAGCAGACATAAGCCTTCTGGGTTACTCTCCAAATACCATTCACTTACTTGGCAAATGATAAATTGTACACACAATCCACTGAGTGAGCCTTTGCCAGTATTCTCTTTCTCACTGTTGACAATGCCCCTATAGTTTCTCAGGTTTGGCACTGCATATATAACATTATTTTCAGTTATATCCAATCACCAAGACTGTGTGATAAACTCTGCCCATGCTTTGCCATTCTTACTTTTCAGATGACCATGCTCTACGCACCTCATATTTATAACTTAAAAGCATATTTTGCTTTATAACAGTTGGAAGCTATTATATTTTTTGTGATTTGGAAGAATGTATTAATGTTTATAAGATCTGTTCTATCCTTAGGTTTGATAGCTTTTTATGGCTTTTGAAATTAAAGTGCAGTTTTACATGTCTAGACCTTTTGAATGCAATTGTGGGTAATGAATTCTTCATGCTTATTGTTTGTTCTTGAAATGTATCACTTATGCTTGGCATGGAAGTAAATGTTCAAGACATATCCTTCAGTATAATGATATCATAAGCTACTTAAAATATTAGCTCTGAACCCTCCTTTTAAAAATAGTATTCTATATATTTCCCCAAAACTATGTATATTTGAAACTATTATTCAAATAATAGAAGAAAGTTTTTATATACTTTTTGGAAGTTTCCATTTTATTTCCTAAAAGTCTTATTCAGATTCTGGTATACTGTGAAAACAAAATACAATATCTTAGACATTCTTTTATAATATGTCATAATTTTAAAGAAAAAGACCTGAGGACTTCATCAATTCAATAATTAAAAAATTCTGTACTGGCAAATATTCATAGTATAATGTCCCCAAAATTCTAAATAAATAATTAATAAATAAATAATTGACCAGAACAATTATCTTTTCAATTAACTTTAACATTATAGTAATTTATGCCTGATGTCTACCATGTGATTGTGGTAATTAATAACTATATACTATATTTATTATACAGGAATTCTTTTTATTTTTTTACTTATTCATTTACATCCCACTTACTGCCCTCCTCTAACAATTCTTTTCCCCATTCCCCCTCACCTTTTCTTCTGAGAAGGTGGGAGTCCCATAGATATCACCCCACCTTGGCACTTCAAGTTTCTACAAAACTAGGCTCATCCTCTCCCATTGAGGCCAGACATCTCTGCTAGAAGAACATATCCCACCTGCAGGCAATAGCTTTTGGGATAGCCCTTGCTCCAGTTGTTCTTCGGGTCCCACATGAAAAGTAAAATACACATCTGCCAGCCAATGTATACCTTCTGGTTGGTGGTTCAGCCTCTGAAAGCCCCACATACATGGCTTAGTTGACTCGGTTGGTCTTCCTGTGGAGTTCCTATCCCCTCCATGCCAACAACACTTCCTCCTATTCTTCCATAAGAATCCCAGGCTTCATCCACTGTTTGGCTGTGGGTATCTGCCTCTGTGTGAGTCAGCTACTGGGTGGAGCCTCTCAGAAGACAGTCATACAAGTGTAACAGAGTATCATTAATAGTGTCAAGGATTGGTTCTAGCCCATGGAATGGGTCTCAATTTGGGCTGGTTTTTAGTTGCCCATTCGTAGGGATTCATTTAAGAGTAAAAATTAAGCCCTAGGATGTGAATATTATATTGTGAACAAACTATAGTGTTATTCTTATTAGTTTAATTACAGATTATGTGTTTGACATTACATATTAATGTAATTGCCCAAACCACAATAAAGATTTTTTACATTTAACTTCAAGATAATAAAAATACATTTCTTCTATAGAGACATATGTAGTTTAAATATGATTTGATCAGTAAGTCTGGATATCAAAATAAATTGTCCTTCGTAATTCAGAGCACAATGATTTATTAATTCTACAACAATGAGAAAAGCTATGGACTTTTTTGACTTCCAGTAGTGGGAGAGTCAGTGTTCTTCAGGAACTACTCCATGATACATTACCCAATCCCAAATGGTCAACTTTAAACACACAGGAACAAATGGATTCAGTAGGTTTTGTATAGGTCTCATGGTTGTTTCCTGTTCTCTTCAGTCTTATAACACTACCATAGTTGTTACTATAACCATTGTTATTGGAATTGCCTATTTAAGTCACCACTAGAGCTGTAATTCCTGTTTCTAATGTGATTCTTCTCCATTGAGTTCTACCTATAATGATTCTAACATATCCCTGAAATACCAAACAGCATGTGTGCTACATGTGGTTATCTGCTATGAAGGATAAATTTAAGAAATTTCCCTGGTTATGTAAGCCTTCTCTTCCCTCTTCAACAGAAATCACTGCAAATATTGCTGGTTGTAATTTTTACCCATTAACATCTCTGAAAACAACTGAGAAATGATGTTACACTGAACCATAAGATGGCGAGTAACTGCTTCTTCCTAATGGATGCTTATTTCCTAAACCAAAAAGGAAAATCATCAAAATCACTGAAATAATTTTTTTCTATTCTTAAAATTGCTGGAGGTATGAGATTCACAAGGATTACATTCATGCCTTTAGCAAGTTGACATGCAAGCTAGATCCCTGTACTCAATTAGACATCCACAGACTCCTCATATACAAACCCCTAGTGGATTCTTATGTTAAGTTTTAAAAAGGCTGAAGGCTAATTCATTTTATACATTTTACTATACAGTAACACATCTCAGTGGAATTCAGAAATGAATCAAATGCATGAGGTCATCTGGTAGCTTAACCATACAATCTTCAAGTAGTACATTCAATATGTCCTCAGTTCAACAGTTAGGAAGACTTATGAATTTAAAGAACTCACAATAACAAATACTGCCATCATTCTGCAAGAAGCCCACCTTTTAAAAATCAGACTCTTATATATCAGAATAATGAGTTAATTTCCAATTCAATGATTCTCCCCAGAGTTCCAAAATTTCCTTAGAATTTTATTGCTTCACCTCAATATTATTCCTAATAATGTGCTACGTTTTGGGATGCAATGTCAGAAGTCTTCACACATTGTTAATGAGCCGTCTAAGCTCTTCCCCACTGAGATCAGTTTGAATATAGAAGATATTTTAAAAATTGAAAATTCTCATGTAAAAATGTGTTAAGATATAAGAATAGTTATGTCACAGAGAAAGAAGAAAGTATTCATGTCGAAAATAAATTAATACAATTTTTCCCGCCATACTGCATAAATTTTCCAACCACTTCCTCCACACTGTTTTGCTTTCACATTATGTTCTGACTAAAAAAACATCAGATTTCATTTTTTCAACATCCTTCGTAGTGATAAAAAGCCACAATGCAATCAGGCTTGTTAGCACATTTTCCAAGATAAGATGAGGTGTGCAGCCACAAGTGGGAATTCTAAAACAGTTCACACATCAAGACAATTGGACATCAGAGGAAAATAAGTGTGTGGTATCTTCTGTCTCCCCTGATTAGAGTGTAAGTTTAAGTCATGAATACTGGAACAAGAACAGGGAGAGTGTTTTAATGTTCCCAGATTAATTAATGGCTGTTTTTTAACAGACATTTGCTTTGAGACAAATTTAGCTGAAATAATTTCTCCCTGTTCCAGGGAATGTGCTGTTCTCTTTCCCCAAACTTTGGAGAGCCACTAAAACTCTGAGGAAAAAAAAGTTGCTCATCACAAAGCTAATGTTTTCAACTTTGCCAAGTGAGCATTAAACTCAGAAGTTGTCTGTGTCCTAGAGTAGTCCTGATGAGAAAACCTCTTATGTTTCCTGTTCTGATGCTAGTATAGTTACTTACTGAATATCTAGATCAAGAGTCAAACTCATCAAAACTTCCTGTGATTCAAAATCACTAGTTTCAGATCCAAGGACCTGCTGCTTTTCTACATCAGCTGGAGCAGGGAAGCTTTTGACCACATATTGCTGAAGTTTCAAGTACTAGGAGAAAACAAAAACAAAATCAGAGTGTTTTTTTTTTCATTTCATATTGGTTATTTTATTTATTTATATTTCAAATGTTATTTCCCCTTCCCAGTTTTCCCTCCAAAATCACCCTATCCCTCTTCCCCCTGCTTCTATGAGAGTGCTCCCCCTCCCACTGACCCACCCACCCACTCCCACCTCCCTACCCTGGCATTCCCCTATGCTGGGCCATCAAGCCTTAACAAGACCTAGGGCCTCCCCTCCCAATGATGCCAGATAAGGCTCCAGCTGGAGCCATGAGCCCCTCTGTGTGTACTCTTTGGTTGGTGGTTTAGTCCCTAGGAGCTTTGGGGATGGGGGTCTGGTTGGTTGATACTGCTGTACTTCCTAAGGGGTTGCAAACCCCTTCAGCTCCTTCAGTCCTTTCTCTAACTCCTCCATTGGGGACCCCACACTCAGTCGGATGGTTGGCTGCTTGCATCCTCATCTGTATTGGTCAGGCTCTGGCACAGCCTCTCACGGGACAGTTATACCAGACTCCTGTCAGTAAGTGCTTCTTGGTGATGTTCAAGTTGATGTTGCATTCTGTCCTACTGCTTTATTCCTTTTATTGGGAAATAGAGAGATTCAGATTTTTAATGTTTTACGACATATGTCAAGTTAATGCTGCCTTATTCCCTCTGGTTTATGATTAGATTGGTTTGTTGAAGGACTAATGCTATTTTCTTCTTACTATCCTATTGGTATGTTAGTGTTTGGTTATTAATAACCTAAACATTATAGTACCAAATACTGATATATGAATGTGTTTAATTCTTATAATATTGTCTCTAAGTACATTTTACTTTTCTTTAATCCTGATTTCTATCACTCCTGATGTCATTAATTCTCCCTGCTCCTGTCTCACCCAAGTAAGATTTGATGTGCAATCCTAGCTATCCAGGGCACTGGATATCAGTGGCCAGTGCTCAGCCTCCTGATACCTTGTCTAGGGTTCAGAGTGTTCTAAGAAATCTTCCAGTATGCAAACAGGAGTAGAGAACGCATTAAAGAGAAGCATGTGGAAGGTTCTGGTAAATTCTCAGAATAGTTCCTGCCACTTCAGCTCACATTTGAGTGGTTCAATCTTATTCACATGAACATTCCTACGTGAAAACAAAATTGGGAAGTATAATCTGGTTGCTAGGCTCAGAAATAAGAAAAATACTTTTGATAAGTAGTTAATAATCTCCACCACACTGATTTATTTCTTTCAGCAGCTCTTCCTACTTCAATCTGATCTCTTCAGATTGTAGTCAATAGTCCATATACATAGATGACCATCATTTTTTATAACTGAATATCAATCAGCCACATTTTATGTAAGATGTATGTATATTGAACACATATATAGTTATGTCTTATCATTATACTACCAACCAAATACATAGTACCATACATAGAACCATGATATAGTGTACTATTTACATTCTAATTTCAGTGTGGTAAGTATTATAAGTAAGTTAGATATCAATTAAAGTAAGTGTTTATTTTATGCAAAATTTATGCATTTCATATAAGGTGTTTCATCATCCTTGTATTATTGAATTCTTAGTAATCAAGCCTCAAATCATATCTCTGCAGATATCAAGAATAGCTCTAATATTTCATAACCTGATCTCTGTAGTCCTCTGGTTTTTATACTTTTGTGTTTTGATAGTGACAGGTATGAAGATTCATGTTCTTAGTATGCACTGAGTGCTTACTCTCCGTCTGGAAATGTTTTGGGTGCTGAGGGAGAGCTGTACATGTGGCAAACTAAAGAAACAACACTTGCTCACAGGAGCCTGATAAAGCTGTCTTCTGAGAGGCTCTGATATACCTGACTAATTCAGAAGTAGAGGCTCACATCCATCCATTGCACTGAGTACAGGGCCCCCAATGAAGGAGCTAGAAAAAGGACCCAAGGAGCTGAAGGGTTTGCAGCCCCATAGGATGAACAACAATATTAAGTAGCTAGTATCCTCAGAGCTCCCAGGGACTAAACCACCAACCAAAGAGTACACATGGTGGGATTTATGGCTCCAGCTGCATATGTAGCCGAGGATGGCCTAGTTGGTCATCAATGGGAGGAGAGGCCCTTGCTCCTGTGAAGGTTCTATGCGCCAGTGTAGGGGAATACCAGGGCCAGGAAGTGGGAACGGGTGGGTTGGTGAGCAGGAGGAGGGGTGAGGGAATAGGGATTTTTTTTCAGAGGGGAAACTGAGAAAGGGAATATCATTTGAAATGTAAATAAGGAAAATATCTAATAAAAACATAAGTTAAAAAAAGAGAAATAACCCTTCACAAAGCTTCCATTGACTCAGGGCTTTCTCCCACTGTGATTAGAGAATAAAACCATCTTTGTGGGTTAGAGAATGAGAAGGGCAACTAGGAAATTCCTCTGAGTAGAAATAGTCCATGGGTTCAGGTGACTTGAATTAAAGCCTCATGCATACTTTAAAATATATTAATTCTTCTGAAAAACAATATTAAGTTGCAAGTGATTCTGTGTGGATCTACCACCATTATGTACCATTTTTTGAGATGAGAAATTTGGACATAAAAGACACTAAACAGGGCATCAGTGGCATAGAGAAGTAAATAAAAGGTGAACGAAAGGTGATTCCTGCCAAGCAATTTCACTTCAAGATTCTATGAATGTTCTGTCAAATATTTTTCACTCTTGTTTATACAAGTTGAAGAAAGCATTGCAGGAGATGCCACATTTTTGCCCAGAGTGGTACATGCTGAATTTTGCTGCCACTGACCTGGTCAAGTAGTTAGTCTCTAAATTAATATAATGTGGAACATTTTTAATTATTCTGAAAACTCAGTGTTTTACAGTGTCAGATTCATATTACTTCTTCTCCAAATAAAATACACATGCCACTGTTACTGCGGTCCAAGGAGATATCTCCTTCCCTCCCACCCCGCTGCTTTCATGTAGCTGCAGAGCGATTGCTCCTGAGGTAACATAATGAGATTTCCTATGAGAAATTTCTGAGCACAGTGTGTGACTTCCAGTGTTCCTATATTCATTTGAAGGAACCAACTCCTTTCCAGTCCCCTCATGGACAAGGCGAGCATTTCCACATAAAACAAGTCTATATCACTATTAAATATTTTCTGAAACATTCATCCAAAGGTTCTAAAATGACTTCCACGTGGGCCCCTTTCCCTAATTAGTAAATATGTTTACTATTAGTGGAAAAAATATCATCTGTGGCTCATTTAGGTTTACTATTCATCCCATCTCTCTATAAGCTCTGAAAGAAGTAGCCTTGGATACTGCTAAAATTTAGCCATTTCTGCCTGGTCTGATTAAACAATTCCTGCACCTTTGTACACACTGGGAAAATTTAGAGCTACAAAACTGTTTTATCTTTATTTAGTTCAGGCACATTATTTTGTATATGAGAAACATGAGACCTATGAAAAGCCATAATAAATACTAGAAAACCGTACACCTGTATTCTTCCTAGAAGATGCATCAGGGGTATCAGATAGGTGCATGAAGCACGTGATTGCTAGATTAAAGGAGTGAGCGGATTTTAATTTCAAATCTAAGGTGAGTGAATGGGTTTTGCAATAATTCTAGGATAGACATCAAGTCAAAGCGAACAAGAGTCAAAAATCTCTTTTTAACAAGTGGTACAAGTTTCCAGTGAGTATAGTTAACTGCATATATTCGAATAGGGGCTATAAACCAACCAAACCCTGTAATTACTCAGAGAAGCAAATATTTTACTCTGTTTTGGAAGTGGGTTTGCTCTTGTTAAATTAGTGATCCTAAGAGGGGATGAAATCTAATTCAGAGCTTGTTTATCTATTCCAAGTGGTGCATTCCCATTCTGCCTCCACGGCAAAATTTGAGGTCCAGGGCATTGATGCTGACACGAAATCTGTTCATTGGCTCTTTACAGGATTAACTTTCTAAGTATGCGTTAATTCTGAGGCATTTGTTTGCTATGGAAGTCAGAATCCTTAAGCCTAATCAGGAGCTGCTGCTGCAGTTTATTTATAGTTCAGAAGGTCAAGCTGATTCACTTAATTGGAAAACGCTGCTTCCTAGTCTACACACCTATTGATGTACTGTACGTTTGACGCGATTAGTTACCAGGGTGAGATTCTAAAATGACCTTTGTTAATAAGGTGCCTTCTCCATAATGGGCTGTTTGCAGTTTCTAAGAGCCGTTTACATGATGTGCTTGGTAATCAGCTATACATTGCAATTCCCAAAGTAGGAAAAAATCCACCTTAATTGGACTAGCAGAGAAGGCCCAAATCTGAGAATATTTTAGTAGTTTGTATTGTATTACTTATGCAGTTTTACATATGCCTTTTAAATCAAAAATACTTGCCTGTAGAACTGGCCTAATATCACACACTATTCATTTGGAAAATTACACAGTACAAGACATGGGCATCACTATGGAGGAGAATTTGAGGGACATAATGGTCAATTATTTAGATGAATATTGTTTATAATATAACTATTGTACTTCATTACATAGAATCTGTGTCTCTCTCTGGCTTGTTCATCCATTCATTCACACACACACACACACACACACACACACACACATAAATTCCATTTCACTTTGTGGCTTTTCAAATTTCTATAGAAATGTATATTGTCATGAAAAATACCTGGTCCAACAGTTTTAAAACAGATTATGATGCCTAGATTTAAGATCACAAGAAAAAATGTGTTTTTCAAAGAGAACAAGGAAAATGCAATTTCTATATGAATATCTTGAGAGTATAGAAAGTTCCTTGTACACAGAACCAGGTAGCCTGCAATGTATGTTGACTTCACCATTTATTTGCTGTGTGATATTGGTTCAATTAATTAACCTCTTTGAAACTCTGTTCATTTGTCTATAAAATGAAAATAAGTGTCTCTTTGACATGTGACTACTAAATAAAATGTCATACAATATTTCTGATATACATGAGTGTTCTTGTTTGGATGTTGTCTTTTGAAAGCCAGATCTTTTCTGAAGAGTAAATAGTCAGAAGTGGAAGGGGAGAAGAAGGGACATTGGGGTGGTGCTGGGAGAGGGAGAGGGAGAGGAAACTGGTCGAGATATATTTTCTAAGAGAAGAATCTGTTTTTGATAACAATTTTAAAAAGCCCAAAACAAAATCAAAATATCAATCTAACCATTGTGTTATATTTGTTTTTTAATACAACTAGTAGATAGATAATTCATGGATATGGAAGCTAAAGAATAAGAAAAAAGTTGTCTGTCCCCCTATAATATCCTTTAAGAGAAATTATTTCATATAGCTATGAATGTATAGTTTTAAAATCTTGCTATAAAACTTTGAAGTTAAACATCTCTGAGACCTTGATCTTCAATTGTTTTCTTTGCTAACTAAAGGCCAATTCGTGTCCCTAGTTCTACTCACACATTCCTACCCATAGTCATATTTCTAGCAAAATACAAGGCCCTTAAAACACAGAAACTCTACTAATAAACCACTACAATGTATGTTGTCACTGCCAGTTCGGTCAAAGGCGGGTCTGCATACTTACAGGAATGACTAGGCAGTGCTTGGAGATATGGCTTAGTGGTCAGTGCCCTCTGCTGTTCTAGAGAACTAGAATTAAATGTGAGCACCCACACATGTGAGCAAGCAGCCACCTATGTCTTCAGCTACAACTATGCCCTCTACAGGCACTGAATGCATGTGGAGAAGCATACACAAAGATACATGCAGACATGTAATTTAAAATATAATGACTCTTTAGACAAAAATAATTGTTTGGTAAGATTTTCAAAGTGCAGATTGCAGACCCATCCAGTAAATCTCTTATGGCGTCAGAATCTATACTGTAATAAGTGCCTGAAGTGGCTCAGATTTAAGAGCTCCAAAAAAGCTCTTTGAGATCCAATGAAGCATGCAAATATTTTTCCTAACTAATTTATATTTCTAATAATGACATCTTCAATATGCCTTAGGAACCACAAATTCTAAACGATTTTTATGATCAAAACTATTTATTTTCCTTCCCCAGTGAATAAGTCACATTCTCAGAAGGCTACGTAAGGTGACAGAGCCATTGGAGTTGTTGCCCTGAATGAGTGCTCCTCAGGCGTCTTACTGACAGTGGGTACCTGAGAACGGTCCTGGGTTTGAGACATTTCTTAATGTGTGTGAGATATCTCTTGTAGACTCATAAAACAGTGCAGGTTTCAGGAATTTAAATTAGTGGATGAATACAATCATCTCATAGTTCTGTGATTGTCAAAGGGCAGCTTTCTTCCTCACTGGACTGGCCCAGTAAAAATGGATGTAAGACAATCTAGTACAAATTCTCATAAAAATCTCTTATACTTGTAAGAATTAATTATGACATTAATAAATATGGAAGTATTAGTTTGATTTAACAAGGGGATACATTTTATAATTTCCCAGGCTAAGGTATTATAACTGAATTAGAAAAATAAAGTCATTAGAGAAATGGCATGACTCTTGTGTCCACGGAAATTCATTATTTAGCATATGTTACAAAGTTTCAGATTTCTAGGTAGAGAAGCATCTTAAGATGCAGATTCATCTATACTTAGCTTTCAAGAGAGAACAATCAGAAAATCTCACCTTTCACTAAAAACATATTCAGGTATGTTACTGGCCAGCAGTAACGTTAAGGAATGGGTTACCTGGAAATATGGAGTTAGAAAGAAGAGCAGCTGCAAGGGAGAGTTAGGGAAAGGACAGAGTGGCCACAGGTATACCTGTCCACATGGATGGTTTTCAAAATTAGACGGGAGTCGTGAATGCTCAGCCATCTTCCATTTTTAATGAATACCTTTGTTCCCACTAACAGGCAAAACCACACCCCCAAGTACGTCAGCACGTCAGTCCAATCAGCGACTTCCTTTTTTCTTGTGGAGGTGGAGCTTCCGAATGTAACTGGAACCAGGTTGGAGGTGTGGCAAATAGCAGGAGATGAGCTATGAGAGGCAGGCTTCAAACCAGGAGGGTAACACAGGTACATAATTTTATATTTTTAAGAGATAAAGAAACTTCTAAGTAAACTGCCTAATTTTTATATCTGAAGTCTTTGTTTTTTGATTCACAACATGAAATCCGCTGGGCAGTGGTGGCGCATGTCTTTAATCCCAGCACTTGGGAAACAGAGACAGATGGATTTCTGAGTTCAAGGCCATCCTGGTCTACAGAGTGAGTTCCAGGACAGCCATGGATACACAGAGAAACACTGTCTCAAAAAAAAGAAAAAAAGAAAAAGAAAAAAAAAACATGAAATCAGGCTAGAGAGATGGCTCAGCCATTAAAGGCTAGCCTCACAACCAAAAAAAAAAAAAACCCATGAAATCCATTATAAACATGATATTAGAAGCAAATTAAAATCATATAGATACTGCTTCTTCATTTTACTAAGCCATCTTTGTTGTTTGTTTGCCTTGAGAATTAATCATAGGATAAGAACTAGATAAGATTGATCACTTTCTATTTTGAATATAGTGTTTTATACAGATATGTAAATTACTTGTACACAATAGATACTTCGAGCTTATAACTATATAGTAAAATTATGTTTTTAATTGGGTTCAAGTTGTCAGAGCATTGTGTGTGATGAGCTGCAGTCACATAACTTGGTTGTATTTTAGTGCTGATTTGGTTTTAGGCAATGCATCCTTTATTTGATATGACAGTTTAACAGATATGCTACATCTCATGTTTCCTCACCATCTTTTCCAGTGAACATTGTATTTTCTTTATTTGTATCATGTTTAATATGAACATATTTACTTATGTGGAAAACTGACTCATAAAACATACAAAGTGTTTGCAGTATATATACATACATATATATATATGTATATATCATATCTATTTTAATTCTTCCTGTGTTTTTCTTAGACCAAGCATGTAAATTTTTTTCAGAATATAGCACTTAAGTTCCAAGTTTTGAAAATGGAGCTACCCTGACACCTAGTAGGTGTGGGACCAGCAGGCTTCATCACGACTGACAGCATGCTGAGTGCATAGCATTAGAGTTGGCTCCATTGTCATGTCAAAATGTCAGAATCCTTGTGTTTCTGCTGTCTGAAGCTTTTCCTAGTATGTTTATAATTTATCTAGATAAGATATGTGTGTAAATAAGTTACAATACTACAATTATTGACACTAGTGAACATATTTGTATAAAATCCATATAGCAAAAAAGCAGATTTTAGAATCAAATAATAACACTAGTTCTCATGACATGTCTCTTAACTTGCAAAGCAATGACCTTATGCAATCCCCTCTTTCTCTGGGCCTCTTTACTGTTATCATTAAACTAGAAAAATCTCTGATGCTAGTTGCACTAGGAATGATGATTGTCTAAGATAAAATATGTAAGAAGGAATCAATAAGTAGCTCTGTTTTCTTTGTGATCTCCCGCCACAGAAGCTCTCTGTAAGAGTTAAAGGCAATCTAAAATAGAACAGTAGAAGCTTTATTCTTCCTTACTTGTGTTGAGGTATAAAGAGGACTAAATCATTAAGTCAGAACATGAAAAGGAGAACCCAGAGGAAAGCTACCAACTTTAAAATAGGTGCTGCAACCAACAAGAAAACAGGGCTACCAGGTCAGGTCTACCCAGTCTCCAGGCTTTTAATCTGTTTCCCCATAATGTCTTCCGTTATGATTCCTGAAAACTACCAAAGTTTGACATTATTTTTACCACATTTGTCTGACTTGTTCTTTTAAGTGCCATTTGTATTGATTCTCATCTAAGTTTCTTAAGGTCTCTAGAAATGGTGATTAATTAAGTGCTTGAATTGAGTGGGAGCCCTGCATAACTGGACTCCACCCCTCCCCTGCCAGAATACTCTTCTGCATCTGGTAGTTTTGCACAAGATGGAAAAAACTACTCCTTTAACTGGTAACTTTTATACGCGGCCATATTTACTGTGAAAAGTGGTAAATATTATACAGGTCAGAGGAAAGAAAAAATTCATGGCATGGTTGCATTATAGGAGATTCAGCCTGGGACCCGAGTGCTAGATCTGGGCCTTTAGCTGACAGGGCTGTGGGTACCAGGGGCTAACAAAGTTATATCTTCTGAACCCCACAGTCCTGTAGATGTTATCTGAAGCCCAGAGGGTAATGAGAGCAGTTGCCTGTCTTTTCACAAAGCAAGTTGGGGAAGCAAGGTCAAAAGCAGAATGAACTGAATACAAGTACCCAAATGTATCTATGCATCCTTTGTTAACCACATATGCCTGCTGAGGCTTTATTTTTTAAACCATAAACAATGATTTGCATGACATTGTCTTATTTTTTACCACTGCACCAAGAGGTGGTTTTGCCAAATATATGATCAGGATTTATATAGCATATTTAATTGTAACGTAATAAAAAAAATTATTTGAATACAATGGTGTGGCTTTCTCTTTGCCTTTTGTCATTGTATCTAAACTTCATTCTAAGAGCAAAAATATATACACATAGATGATTTAAATTCTCTCCATGCTTCTTTTAAAGCCTTCAATTACAGCTGTACAATCTACTGTTTGCTTTCTGTTGCCAATCCCAAGTTGGCTATAGTTTTTCCTATTCACAATTGCCTCTCAGTTTAAATGGCCTTGCTCATAACTAACCTTAAACCTTTTTCTCTGTGGAAACATATTAGTTGCTTGGTTCTTGTTTTTTTCTGACAATCCTCACTTGTCATACCACAGTTCTCTTTTTCTGTGAACTTTACTTTATTTTAAATATTTTCTCTAACTTATTCTTGCACTTTATTTTTCTATCATAAAGTATGTGAGAAATAAAGTAAATTAACAAATGAGCATAGAAACATAAAGTAAAAACCACCAAACTGAAATATATATTCATCTCTTAATCACATGAATAGAGTAGTAACAGTATGCTGTACTGTTAACATTAGAGGCAAACTTTAATATGTAACACCAGACACACATGCTAAACACACACACACACACACACAGATACACAGAGAGAGAGACAGACAAACAGACAGACAGACAGAGGGAGAGAAAGGAGAAGAACACACTAAATGATTCAAGACAAAGTGAAAAAGGAAAGAGACCCCTGTCTGCTCTTAGGATCACAAAGTAACTTGGTTAGTGAACACTATTGATATCACTGAAAATAATAGTAAAATATCATCAAGGGTAATATTCAGAAATAGAATATGGAAAAGGTGAATTTAAAAACAGGTTTTGATAATCCATATTCATCAACATTCAGGGACGCCCTAGAAATTCACTCTGGTAGACATTAATAATCAAGTCACCAGAAAAATCCATTTGTGCTTTGGTGTAAAAGTTTTTCAGACTCTATTTTAGCCTAGAAATGTTACACTAGACTATTCATTTCCTTCACTCAATGGTCATCAAACAATATTACAATTGCTAAATTTAAATGTCTATAAGCATTTATATAATGATCAGTGTGTGAGGCCTTAGGTTCAATTCACATCACAGAAAGATAAAGAAAAACACAGGCAATCATCTTGTACCAGAGAAAAATATTTTATGGTAAAAGAGTCTTTATTTTGCATTCTAGAGTGTATACCTGTCTCCAGTGAATTAAAACAGCATCGAATTATCTCCATGTTGCCTGAAGAAACTCAGTTTATAACCCTATCAATTAAGACCCCAAATCTGCATCACCAAAGTAATGTCTCCTTATCCAGGACTTGCTGTTAATCCAAAAAAATACAAGCCCCATGGCACCTCCCTGTTACCAACTTCCACAATAATAGAATTGAGAGAGGTCAATTATTCTCCAAAATCTGAAATACATTGATTTGCAAACAATGGGGTGTAATTGTATCTAACTGCCCTCTGCATTGGACTGGGCGGGAGATCCAACCTGTCATTTCTTTAGGAAACAAGGGACATTTGGAGATGCAGAGACAAGGTAAGGCATGTTTTTGGTTTTGGTTTTGTTTTGGTTTTCAGGAAAGTTACAAAAAATAAATAAAAGTTGGAGAACTAAAGCAGTGACTTAATTTAAGAATAACACAACTGAGTCAAATCATGGGAGGCATGAGTAGAAGTTGTAAAGAAAGACTTATACTGCAAGATAAGCTAATTTTTCATGAATTTAATATTGATGCGTAACTCAGATGCAGTTAGTTATTCTATTAAATACCTTATTTCTTATGCTTAGTGTCAAAATAAGATCATTTTACTCAATCTTCTCCCTTTGGGTGTCAGCATATATTTCAGTGCATAGTAACTCTTTGCACTTATGAATCAACTTGCATTCAATGATTAGTACTCAAATATTGGCTCATAAGAATGCATACTAAGTACTCTAGGTTGCTTTCAAATGATTAAAATTTCTTCGAGTTGATGTCCTATATTTCAATGGATAGTAATCTAGAAGAACTTTCAGGAGGTGAGTAATTGTACATACACACACAAAAAAATTACAGAATTATACAACCCATACAAGATCAGGAAGAAAAGGTAAGACAAAGATATTGGACATAACCTTCCTCTGCCAAAGAAAGGCTAGCCTGTGCTTTGACTGTCAAATAATTGTTATCATTCCCAAATTCTTTCAACAACATAAGAAGTAGTATTATCATTTAACAACTTCCATCCATAGATAAAAGTCACTGAGTGCATCTATTAACACATCCAAAATAGCAGTGGTACTTCATTTTCTCTTTCAGAATCCTTGGTTTTAACATTAAAATTCAGCCCTAAGATGAAATCTTGCCATTCTAGATCCAAAGAATCTCCCATTGTTTTAGATATGAATGATCCATTGAATTGGAAAGTGTAGATTTTTCATCCAGAATAATACCCATGAGAGGTAGATAGTGAGTGGCTGTAATTCTGAGAGAGCGTAATCCTGTAAGGTTGATTCTTTTACTGGAGATGGAGAATATTAGATGCACAAGTTAAATATTGTCATTATACTAAAAGTGACATTCTGTGCTTTTAAATTTTTTAAGGATTCATGCTATACACAGAATATCAGAGAAGCCGTTCAGTTTAACATTTCATATAAATTAATGTAATTTAGAGAAGTCATAAGGAGACTTAAGAAGTAGTAGCACACTTGCCTATGGATATACTCTCAGGACAAAACAGTTAATGCAGCCCTTCTAACATGACTATACAAACAGCAAGGAAAACATAAAACTAAGAGTTTCATTCTATGGAATCTCTAAAATAATGAGATTTCTTTTAAAAATGCATCTTATGTATATTGATGTAGGTGTGTTTTCAGAGCTGACCATTTGGCAGTAGGTACCTATATCTCCTGCTCCCAACTTTTCTTAGTTGCCTATATCTTTGTTTGTAGGGTTGAAGTCTGATGGATTTCTCCTCAACCAGTTTGTCAAGTCCATTGGCATTGTCCTTGTTCATCCTGCTTTTGAGCAGTCATGTAGTTGAGATTTTACAAGCATAACATCTGATATTTTTAGGAAACACAATCTCATGGCAACATTTCTTATCCTCTGGATCTTACAAACTTTCGACTTTCTCTTCTGAGGCATTTGCTAACCCTTAAGTATGGGAGTACCCACTGGGGACTGGGCTCCACAAGTCTGCATTTTGATTATATGTGGTTTTCTGTAGTTGTGTCAACCTATTGCAATTAGAAGTTTCTTGATGTGGGGTAAAAAAGTCACATTCATCTGTGGATATAAAGACAATATTTAGAAATTGTCATTAGGGATTCCCAAGGGCCTGCCCTGGCCTTTTGAAAAGTGGCACTGAGAAGGACATAGCATTGTACAAAGGCTGAAGCTTTATAATCCTTGGCCTTATAATCTTATTACTTGTTCTTAATAAGTGCTGGTCTCTTATTCTGTCACTCTATATTTGTGATGATAAGTGCTGGATTCTTTCCTCTCTGGCTCAAGGACCTCTTGCTGGCCAAAAGAGAGGTTTGGAACTCATTAACTCTTTGGGAATCAGAGAGAAAATAAGGGAAAAAATTAAAGAAGTTTACACAGTCAAATACACACACACACATACACACACACACACACACACACACACACACACACACACACTTTGGTCAGGCCCGACCACCTGTCTCAATCAACTCCACAAGTATTTATGTATGCTTACATACATACACATATACATACAGAAAGCAACACATATACATATATGCATTTGGTGGATGGAGCTGAGCCCCAAAAACACACATACATACATTTGGACAGATGGATGGACAGATGGATAGAGGAATGGATGGATGGATGGATGGGACAGACCTCTCATGACACCACTTTATTTCTTTTCTGTTACCTTTCTATAGACAAAAGTACTTAGAAAATTACTTCATATATAAAATGTTACAAGAAGGGGGAGTCATAGAAGGCTGTTGATATTAAGTTAAAAGAAGTGTTTCATTCTATACATTATAAGTCCAAAGCAACAATTTCACATGGTGTTGCTTTATCATAGTATACTCCTGTGGCTTCATCCTTGAATCTGACCTAGAATGAGTGTATTCCCTTGATCATAAAATTGTCCAAAGTGCATTTCTCTTTTTAGTGTAGTTTGTGAAAGCCTGTAGTATTTCCTATTATGTAGCCTTTATGAGAAATGGACACATTCTCTTCTTGATTCTAACTTTACTCCATCTTTCTAGCAAAACAACAAAACCATCTCTTAAAACTTTGTTCCTAAAAGTATTTGAGTCAAATCAGGAATTCTATAAAATTGTTCATTCATCTAAACAGCATTAATTCATGAAAGTTCATCTTAATGCTAATCTTCAGGAAATCTGCCCATTAGGGTGGGCTAATGCCAAAGAATAGTTATACTATACAGTACTGATAGGAAAAGACATATTAACTTCAGGAAGCAAGCATAAGATGAAATCTCTTGGAACATTTGCCTATCAGAACTCACCTATCATAGGCCATACAAAAAAATGATGAGCTACCTCCACAAAAGTCACTAGCTAGCATTATCTTCGACTATATAGCTCCTGACAAGGTATTAGGTATTATTATAATTTCATTAATTGGTGATTGTAAATTATCCACCAATAATCATGACTTTACTAAGGTATATATACCTAAATAATACTATATGAACATATTATTTTTTTTTAATTTTTAAATTCTATTTCATCTTTTTTTTACACTCCAGATTTTATTCCCCTCCGGGTTCAAACTCTGACTATTCTATATCCCACATATCCTCCCCACCCCACAGTCTCCATGAGGATGTCTCCACCCCCCACCCCCACCGCACCTGACCTCTAAACTTCCTGGGGCCTCCAGTTACTTGAGGATTAGGTGCATCATCTCTGAATGAACACAGACCCAGCAGTCCTCTATTGTATGTGTGTTGGGGCCCTCATATCAGCTGATGTATGCTACCTGGTTGGTGGTCCAGTGTTTGAGAGACCTCAGGGGTCCAGGTTAATTGAGACTGCTGGTCCTCCTACAGGGTTGCCCTCCTCCTCAGCTTCTTCTACCTTTTACCTAATACAACCATAGGGATCAGCAGCTTCTGTCCATTGGTTGGGTGTAAATAATTGCATCTGACTGTTTCAGCTGCTTATTGAGTCTTTCTGAGGGCAGTCAAGATAGTCCCCTTTATGTGAGCACTCCATAGCCTCAGTAATAGTGTCAGGCCTTGAGACTTCCCCTAGAGCTAGATCACAATGTGGGCCTGTCACTGGACCTCCCTTTCCTTAGGCTCCTATCCATTTTTGTCCTGTAATTCTTTAAGACAAGAACAATTACAGGTCAGCATTTTTGACTTTGGGATGGCAACTCCATCCCTCACTTGATGTCCTATCTTTCTGCTAAAGAGAGGCTCTACAAGTTCCCCTTTTCCACTGTAGGGCATTTCATCTAGTGTACTTCCCTTTGAGTCCTTAGAGTCTCTCACCTCCCAGGTCTCTGGTATACTCTGGAGGGTCTTATGTTTAAGGATATATATGTATATACATATTAATATATACATGTAATAATAATTAGTGAAAAAGAGGTCATGAATTTGAAAGACAGTGGTGAGTAATATATGAGAGAGTTTGGAGGGAGGAAAGGGAAGGGGAAATGTAATTATATGTCTCAAAATATCAACATCTCAAAAAATGATGTGGCTCTCAATTCTGTCTTAATATAGGCTGACAACATAACATGTTTAAAAACCCAGTATTTCAGTGCAGTTAAGCTGAGGCACAAATCATAACTTGGTTCCAGAAACCTGACTAGGAGCAATAAAGGAATGGTGGAAGAACAGATCCTATAGAAATAACAGGCAGAAAAGCTAAAGACAGGAAGGTTGTATGCACGTTAATGCAGCTGTACCTACTTACCACTTACAATAGAACCAGGAACCTCAGCCTGTTTATTATGTAGAGGACAACAGAAGGTGTTACAGGAGGTCTTTGTAGTCAAGTACTCTTGGACTATAAACATCCAGGAGGAGGAGACTACAGGTATAGTTTTATACATTGTAGGCAATCTTTTATGTGCAACTCATATTTGCACACACTGTCAACAATTGTATCTGATCATAGAAAGGTCTTGTCACTGTTCTGAGCTTGAGCCACAGGGAAGCACTCTGCCACACCATGGCTCTGAGGCCTCGGGCCTGGATGTGGACATGGCTATGTCAAACATGACATATTCATTCAACCTTCCTCATTTCTTATCACATTCACTCAAAGCTTGCTCTGTCCCATACATCAAACCCAAGTTTCACAGTAGACTAATAAAGTAAACTACAACAAATTTGAGAACTGTCTTCTGATAATAGTAAGAATAACAGGGGATTGAAAAAGTAAAATTGAACGAGCTTCCATAATTATCCTGACAATAAGAACTTGATGAAATGTGTTCAAGTATATTGAGAAAGTGCTCTTAAATATGTATTTTAAGAAATGTAAAAATGTGCATATCTTGAAATAGTAAAAAATAGAGTATGCAATGTGTGTTTGGTAATAGAGTGAGGAAGAAGTAAACAGAAATAACAATAATGTAATTTCAAAATGGTTACAAAGTGAGAAGATTAAAATGCAAGTATATGGCTTGCCAGTCTAATATCTATCTAGATATCTCCCCTTCCTATAACATATTGACCAAGTTTGAGATGTTCTTTTGAAAACAGTAAGACCAGTGAGTATAATATTAATATAGAAAGTTAAAGGTTTAATAAACAATGGGAGCAAGAGAAATAATGGATAGGGAGTAGATAAATCAAAGCTAAGAGTGTATAAGAAAGACTGATGAAAATCCAGAGTTTTTAATCCTAATTGAAATATATTAAAATAGAGAGTTTGAATTATAGAACTTTGCATAGGTGGACAATGTTGCTTCTAGGAAACAGGGGCTATTTGATGAAAACATGTGTGAGCCAAGGTTCAGAGAATCATCTGAAATACCCAAAAGAGCACATACTGCTGATGCTATTCATGGTTACCCACCATAAATATATGATATGACCCTATTTTGCATAAGACTCATTTATTGTAGGGTACAAAGAAATCAAAAATATAGAAGACCCTATTTTGTATAAGATTTGTTGATTATAAGATACAGAGAAAGTAATCTGAATCTTATCAGGAACCCATTTCCCCATTGATAGCTAGCTCTCCTAGTGTTAAAAATATTATTCAGATTGCTAGGGGAGAAAAGATAGTCAAAAACTTAATTACTCCTATACTCTGTATGCTAAAGAAAGCTGCTAAGCAAGATGTGCCCAGAGGAGCAGTGGTGACATTATAGTTATAGAGGTAACCACTTCATTCTGCTTCAGTTATATTCCTATTCCACAGGAAGGAATCCATCAGTTTTATCGAGAAATAAACTTTTCAAAAAATATGTTGAGTTGTTAGCTACGTAGTATGAAAGTCTGCTTTATGTTAATTTTCCTTCTCTTAAAAAATATGAGCATTTCTCTGCACACATTCATATATCAAGTCTGTCTCTAATTTTTAAGATTAAATAATTAAATTAAATTAATTTCATTATATAATTCTTTAATTCTAAATATATAAAATATATAAATCTAAATATTTATATATTAATATGTTTGTTAGAGACAATTTATTTTGGTGAAGATCCCTTTAAAATATGAATTATATTAAAATTTACTTGGCTCATTAAAATTAAAAGTTAGAAGAATCTATCTTCAATATCAATTGGCTAAAATTTTTAACTTTTATTAACATATAGTATTTGTATAAAATGCAGGGTCTCATTATAACATTTTAATAAATGTCCATAAGTTAATATCTTAGTTAGGGTTTTACTGCTGTGAACAGACACCATGACCAAGGCAACTCTTATAAGGACAATATTTAACTTGGACTGGTTTACAGGTTCAGAGGTTCAGGCCATTATCATCAAGGTGGGAACATGGCAGCATCCAGGCAGGCATGATGCAGGAGGAGCTGAGAGTTCTACATCATCTTCTGGAGACTGCTAGCAGAATACTAACTTTCAGGCAGCTAGGGTGAGGGTTTTAAGCCCATGCCCACAGTGGCACACCTACTCCAACCATGCCACATTTCCTAATAGTGCCACTCCCTGGGCCAAGCGTATACAAACCATTACAGTTACTTAGATTTGTTTTTAATTCCCTACTGTCCAAACTTGTCCTCTCTGCCATTAGTCACACTACACTCATTCCCTAATAGTCATTGTTTGTTTGTTTTAAAGATTTGTAGGTCTCTATGTGGATAGGGTTTTGCTCTCATGTATGTATAGCATATGTATTCAATGTTTACAGTGACCATAAGAGACCATTATCACACCCTAAACTAGAATTACAGATAGTTATGCACGGCTGTATGGACGCTGTGGTTTATCCAAGAATAGAAAGTATTCAACCACTGAGCTATCTATCATCCCTAGGTCTTCATGTTTTTTTTATAATTTTACATAAGAAAGAAAACATGATATCAATATTTCAAATTCATGTGCCTTTGCTTAATATGTTGATCTCCACCCCAAATTTCCTAAAAACAGCATGGATTCATCCTTAATGGATAAATATTTTCTTTATCCATTCAGCCATTGACAGCCATTTGGGACTATTACATGGCTTGATTGTTGTGAAGAGACGCCACCATACTGATATTGACGTGCAATCATCTCTATTGGATACATTTTCAGGTGGAAGTATCTCTTTCCGTCCAATAGGACACAGATCTAATTCATGTACATAAGGCATATGTCTTACTCTTTCATACCACTGTCTTTCTCCTTTACTTTCATTGATATGCATCTGAGGATTTTCTCAACCCTAACTTTTTCGTACATTTATTTGATTACCACTTTAGTTCTTTTAGCAAATCAGTGTGAAATCCTTTCCATACAAATTTTTGTAAGCTATCCCTATTTCATTCATATTTCTCTTTTTAAAAATTATTACATATATTTACATTCCTAATATTGTACCCCATCCTGGTATCCCCTCCCAGAGTTCTTTACCCCACCGCCCTCTCCTTTGCCTCTGAGAGGGTGTTTCCCACTCACTCACCCCCACCTCACCTCACCCACCCCCGGCCAGTCACTGCTTGGCCTTTCCTTCAGTTTCTGCTCCATTTTGTCCCTGTAATTTTTTTTTCTTTTTTTTAGACAGGAACAACTCTGGATTAAACTTTTTCCCTGGGGCATCAAGTCTCTACAGGACTAGGACTAGGTGAATCTTCTCTATTGGCCATACAAGGCAGTTCTCTGCTACATATGTGCTAGAGGCCATGAAGTAGCCCATGTATGTTCTTTGGTTGGTGGCTTAGACCCTGGGATCTCCCAGGGATCGAGGTTAGGTGACACTGTTGGTCTTCCTGTGGGGTAGCAATCCCCTTCAGTTCTTTCAATGCTTATCTAATTCTTCCACAGGGATCCTCTATCCAATCCCTGGCTGTACCTGTATTTTTCTCAGTGGGCTGCTGGTAGAGCCTCTCAGGGTACAGTCATGCTCAGATTCTGTCTGTAAGCGTATCATAGTAGCATCAGCGATAATGTCAGGGTTTGGTGCTCACTTATGGCATGAATGCCAAGTTAGACCAGTCACTGGATGGCCTTTCTTTCAGTTTCTGCTCCACTTTTGTCCCTGTATTTATTTTAGACAGGAACAACTCTGTGTCCATCTTTTTAAGGATGGGTTGATGACCACATCCCTCCACTGCGGACCCTATCTACTGGAGGTGGTCTCTTCAGGCTCCATCTCCTCACGGTTGGGAATTCCAGCTAAGGTCATCCCCATTGCTTCCATGGAGACTCTCACATCCCAGGTATCTAGGACTTTCTAGAGATTCCTCTCTGCCCCCTAACCCCAGCATGAGCAAATTTCCATTCGTTCTCTTGACCCTCTGGGCTTCTCTCCTGACTTCCCCATACCTGATCCTGCCCACTTTTCCCCTCCTCCATCCAGGTTCTTCCCTTCCTCTGCCTTCCATGATTTATGTAGATATTACAGTTATCAATTATATACTTAGTACTCCTTTTCTAGTTTTTGTGGGTCCTGACCTGTTGAATTTTAGTTAGAGCAAAGAATAACTATTCTTTCAATGAATTATGTGTTAAGGAAACTTTTAAATGTATTTTTCTGGAAAATACTTAGATTCTTTAAGTTATGAAATATTCTTCTCTACATATAGTACTTCTTCATTTTAGTTCTTCTTTCCTAATTTTTGAGCAAGAAGTCTACCCAGACTCAAACATTTTTTAAGAATATGTGTGGTTTGCTTTCATCTTGGACTTTTAAGATAATGGATTCTTTTCCTTTCAGCTTTAGCTCTGAGAGAGCTCAATTTTGTTTCCTGCAGGTATCCACTGGTAGCTTCATTGGTTAGTGGGATGTATTTAAGCCCTAACAATCAAATTCTCTAAATTCACCAGAGAACTGGGTATGGTTTGCTCTGATCAGCTTGAACACTATCTTTTTTCTCTAAAATTCTAATACTGAATCTTCTATCTCTGCTGTACTACTCTCCCACTGCCATACACAGTGATTTTTCTAGGCTGATGGTGCATCTTAAAATACAATTTCTATTGAGCTCACCTCTACCTTCATATGCTCTCATGTACAGATAAAGAGAAAAGAACTAAGGGGTACTGTTAGAGAGTACTAAGGACAGATTGATTTGTGCTCTTATAGCTTTCTTTAATCTTAGAACTGTAGTAAAATGAGACTATGGCATGGTTTGAGGTTTTTTCATGGGATCATAATATAGTATAGACTCACAAAAGTTTGACACTTTACCTGTCACAAATGTACTAATACTTTTAAACATGCAAGTGACCACTGGGTATAGATGAAACAACAAAATCCTTAAGCCTCTCTCATAGCTATTCACCCTGTCACAAAGCATGAGGTAGCCTGGGTTAACAGAACAGTTTCTAGCTTAGATATGAAGTCACGTTACTCACTCAGGGGGAAAATTATTTGGGTTATGAAGTATCACTGCTTGAGACACAAACTAGACATCCTTGCCCCATTAATCTACAGATTTCAGGCATGTTTGCCCTAAGCGATTCTAGATAATTAGGTACATTCATTAAAGACATTCTAGATGGCACTCCTGATAGCAAAAGCCATTTGGTTATTTTGGTCAGCTATATCATTAAGTTCTTTGAAATATGAAGATCACATCTAATCGTTCCCCCCCCATTCCCGTCGTACCCTTCCAAAGTGCACGGACATCCATTCCCTACTTGCCAAAGTGTGGAAATAATATTATAGATTTATGATTAAATCATTCTCTTCCAAATTACAAGAGTTACTTGCGGATAGATAATTTTCTCCCATAGATTACCAATAGAATGCATTTTAATAATTATGTTTCTAAGCACAGACCCCTGAGTGGTTAAGAGTATTTCCTGATCTTGCACAGGATGGCATTTAGCTCCCAGGACCTACATCAAGCAGTTCACAGTCGCCTGCAACTTCAGCTCCTAGTCATCTGATAGCTACTCCTACACCAGCACCTACACAACAGTACATGTCACCCCACAAATACTTATACACATAAATCAAAGTAAATATCTCTTTAAAAACATTGTTCTTTAGAGCTTATTGTTATGGTTTTACATTGAATTTCCCCACCAGGCTCATATGAGTGAATACTTGATCCCTGGCTGATAGTATTTTTTGCTTAACAAGACTGTGAGAGTTTTATGAGTTGGATCCTAAATGGTAGAAGTCAGATACCAAGGAAAGACCTCTACTTCTGTATTTGTTGGTTACTGTTAGAGCCTCTCACTAGACAGCTGTATTAGATTCCTGTCAACCAGCACTTGCTAGCATCCACAAGTCTGTGTTTGGTGATTGAATATGGGAAGGATTCTGAGGTGGCACAGTCTCTGGATTGTCATTCTTTCAGTCTCTGCTCCATACTTTGTCTCTGCAACTCCTTCCATGGGTATTTTTCCCCCTTCTAAGAAGGACTGAAGTATCCACACTTCAGTCTTCCTTCTTCTTGATTTTCTTGTGGTTTGTGAATTGTATTTGGGATTTCTGAGCTTCTGGGCTAATATCCACTTATCAGTAAGTGCATACCATGTGTGTTCTTTTGTGATTGGGTTACCTCACTCAGGATATTCTCCAGATCCATCCCCAATACTTTGTTAATAGCCCCAATTAACCCCATTTTCTGCATCCCTGAAGCACATTATGATATGGTCACTAGGAACTTCTGAGTCCCAACCCAACACTTTATTCCACATATCTTCATTTGTCTTTTTCTCTCTCCCTGATGAGTATTAAAGGCCACCCTTAGTAAAAGTTGGCCTTACAAGTGGATGCCTACATCTGGTAAGGCAAGAACTATATTCCCACTAGGTAAATAGGAGAAATAAAATGATCTCTTAAAGACTTAAAAGGAACAAGAACACACTTGTAATAAGCCTGAAATATTTTCAAAGTTACCTCGTTAGTAACTGGAAGAAAAGTGAATTAAGCCTGATAACTTTAATTGAAAATGAAATCACACTGAACCTAATTACACCATGGCACAGCACAGACGCTACACAATGAAACACCCATTTTACTGTTGTAGACCCTGTAAACATTGCCTGCATTCTGGTAATGCTTCAAATTCCCTTGAGCTCTTTTTGAAGGTAACAGGATTTATTGATGTATACAGTGAGGTCAAATGATGAACTTTCAAGGTCATTTTGCAAATAAGAACAAGGTTTCTTTTGGCTCCTCCTAGCCATCTCTGCATAGCAGATTGCTCCTGCTGAATTCATTACTGTACCCAGGATGGGTAGTCATGTACCCACTCTCATTATAATCTAAATTTGTATAACCTCATTTATATTCTCATAAAGATCAAATGATGTTATCTAACTAATTCATATATTTGCTTTTGAAGAAAACAGGAATGGCTACATGGAATCTTTAGTCACAAGAATACAGAGTTATGGGTACATTTTCTTCAGTTCTGTAAAATGAACCCAAGACAAAAGTTCCTGGCCAAGGCTGCTATTCCTGCATCTAAAATATCATTAAACATAAGAAATTTTCAGTTGGATTGTACTTACCTATGGGAACTACAAGAAAAAAAAAGAGGATACTCTCTTCTCTTGCAAAGTAGAGGCTCATTATAATAACAGCATTGGGAAGCTTAAATACAATCAATCCTTTCTGGAGGCCTGTAATAAAGGTGAATCAACTTTTCATCCTCACATTCTACAGAATCACAACGTAGCTCATTAGGGTGCATCATGCATCAGGTTAGGAAGAAAGAAAAAGTGACAGATGACAGAGGCATTCAGTATTTATCTAGAATACTAAATTCTACTTTGTAGGGAGAACAGAGTAGAATGGCTTCAAATGCAAGTAGTTCACAGAGTCCAGCTGCAGAAGGGCCTTACATTTATTTTAATGCCTCTTTACTATTGCCTTGAACTAATCTTCAAATTATAGGCTGTATGTTTTTATTTTTGCACTTAGCTCTATGAATTATATGTCTGCTCTTGAGTATGTAAGAACTCTCTATTCTGACATGTGGCAAGATTGACGATACTGAGTGCCAGAACTAGTCAGTATGAATCAGGACAGGGCTTATGGTTGGGAAATAATTAAGAAGAAAGAGGCCTGGCAGGGTGTGGGGGTGGGGGACATCCTCTCTGAGGCAGGGGAAAGGAGGAATGGGATGAGGAACAGTTGGAGGGCAGACTGAGAGGGGGATAATGACTAGACTGAATAAAATTTTATAAAAAATAAAAAAAGACAAGAAATTATACCATAATACAAGATGAAAATTTTAATAACTAAGTTTAGAATTTATTCAGAAGCTATTTATGCACCTTTACAGAATTTTGAAGATAAATGTTGTAAAGATTAAATATTAGGATACTATCAAGAAGTGAATAATCAATTAGATGAATCCAGTGCATTTAAAAACAGGAAGGTAAAACTAAATGTTATTTAACAAGTGTTTAATTGTATGATGTAAGATCAAAATAGAATTTGAGCCATATTTCAGAGTGGAGAGCCTCTTCTTTGTCATGGGACTATGCTTATCTGCAAAACGTCTCTCTAGAATCAATAGGGGTAGGGAGCAATTTTATTCATGATAGTTATTTTTTTCTGATATTAGGCCCAATATTTCTATAATAACTTAAATGGTCCATAGTGAAAGATTTTATAAGATATTTTCCTGGCATTCCAACAAACCCATTCGACTAATAAAATTGCTTAGACAACTTCACACACATCTTTTTATATTTCCACCCACTATGATATTCCTCCCACCTCTGCCAGACATCTTTCTTCCCTTCAGATCTCTTACCCATGTATAGGACACTTTGTTTCACTTCTGACCCGCAGAATGTATCATAACTTAAAACTATTTCAGAGAACACTGTGAAGACAGTCATGCCTTCATAACTCTCAAAGGTGCTTCCATTGTGCCATCCTCTTTCTTCACATTTACTCCTGAAACAGCAACTCAGCTTGTTTTTAATGACATTTGAATTCTAAAAGCATTATAATAATAAATAACTCAAATACCCATTGAAAATGCTTACTAATTTTAAACTTATGTTAATGAGGAATAACCACTTGACAGTGTAATACCGTGGATAAATATTAAAGGTTCTAAATCAATATCCAGAGTTGAGAATAAATCTTCATCTAATAGTGACTGTGAAACATTGATTTTATTCAACGTATTGACTCTCCTCAGTAAAGTACATTCTTGGTTCATCCCCATTCAGCCACATCCAGAAAATTGTACAGATTGAGAATGGCACCCTCACCCTCAAAGAGAATGGCTTTGGCCCCAAACATAAACTCTGGCTTACCTTGCCTCATCAAAAAGATTAGAGCTCAAAGGTTTTGCTCAGATAGCACCTTCTTGTCTATTTAAAATAAAGCATCTGGATTCTGAGCTTCAGGTTAACAAAAAAAAAAAAATCTGTTTAAAAAACTGTCAACATGCAAATGTAAAAATTCTCATTTTACTTGCAAAAATGTGCAGAAATTAGCTGAATCCTGTAATTGCAAGTTGGTTCAGTTCATTAACATTACTTTGAAAATTCAATGTAGAAGAATTAACTAACACTGCCCCTCTGATAACTCTTCCTATCTCACCACATGCAAACCTATTTCTCTTTCTTTTCTTTGCTCAGTCCCAACCAGTTCTCACATACAACCAAACACTCAGACCAATGTTTATGTCAACTGTGCATTCTATACTCTGATGGTCTATTTAAACCATAAACAATGTAGCCAAAACACCTACTGCTTAATGATACAGAGCAACACGTTAATCATGTTAGTGGAGGTGCTGGGGTAACATGTCTACTGGTTTGCCAGATAGATAAAAGTATGGTAGAAACAATCATAACCAGACAGCATACTCTGAATAATGTTCATGGATGGCTGTCAACAGCTTATGCATACTAGGCCATATGACTTACTGTTATTTAGAAATATATATGCATATATATATATAATTTATATATATACTTATTGCCTATATAGATACATAACAAACATATATTTATTTTATACATTAACATATTTATATGGTATATATATATAATCTATATTTATGGATTTATCCCAGAAAGAGTGAGAGTCCAGATTTCTGGAACTCTAGGGTTATAAGACTTGGGATGATGAGCTTGTTTGTCTGTAATGTCTCTCTGCAGAATCAACAGGGGTGCAGAAGCAATTTATTTCATGATCTTGTGTCTTTTTTCTAATATTATGCCAAATGTATTCTATAATAACTTAAGTAGCCCATAGTGAATCAAGCCTGCTTGATTCCCATATGAGAACTTCCTGACTATTATGTCATCAAAATTTCTGCCTTCTCCTTCGATTTATTAAAGATACTTCTTATACCATTGCGGAAGTATTCATGCATAATTCTGTCTCGCTGTGTGAGAACTGGACCCAGGTTTTTTAAGACCAAAAAAAAAGAGATCTTCCCAGAGGTGCTTAGAGGAACTAACTGGCAAAAGCACTGTCCTATGTGTCAGCAGAAGCAAGCTGATCACATGCAAAAATTACTCCAGAGAAACAATGGTGATTAATACTCAAGATGACTACAGTCAGTTCAAATTACATCCACCCAAATTGAAATGAATGTGAGGGACTTAAAAACAGAACGCGTATACCTAGTTTAGTTGACAATGTACAGATCTTAAAATTAAATGCTAGAATATAAAACAAGTTATACCTACTCCTTCTATGAAAGCCTTACATTTTTGTAGACTGCAATAATGTGGCTTTCTTTTTGTTAAACCTTTTCTCTTATTAATCCTGCCTATATATGTCATACTTTTCCAGAACTTTATAACAAATCAAATATTAAAAACTAGTAAGATATTAAAAGAGTAGCATTATTTTTTTTAAATTAAGTGTTCATGTAAGTTTGTTCATCAAACAGAATTTGGCTTTTGTTTTATAGGGACAAATGTATAGGAAAATACATTTTTTAGTGTCTATAATAATCACCTTCATGTGCTAATTAAGCAGTATTTGTAAAAATTGTTTAAAAATAAAAGAAAGAAAAGCTCAAGAAGTATCATGCCAATGTTTTTATTCCTGTTTTTAAAAACCAAATGATGACATTATTTCTGATAAGAACTATGGAATCCATGAATAATACACTATTTTAAAACAATGGTTACTACATAGTAGGTAATGAGTTGTGATTTGAGTTAAAGTGTACAACTGAATGATTTGTTACAGTTCATGTAGACTAAGCACAAAGACACCTCCATGATCTACTCATTACCATATATGAATACTCAGGAAAATAACTCCAAAATAGTGTTAAACACTCATGACTTTCAGGTGAAATGCATCCAATAAATGAACTAATCACTTAAGAGTTAAATATATATATATTTCTTTCAAAGTTTATTTGTGACATAAATGCCTTATTTCACAAACCTATTACTCTGATAATTTGAAATTTTTGTTTCAATTCTCAGACATTTTTCATGCTTATTTCTATTTTTTTTTTAATTTTTAAGTTGTGTGTTTGTGTGTGTGTGTGTGTGTGTTGGTAATCACATGCATTCATGTTTGTCATAGCTATTTCAATGTTTTCTCCTTGTGTTCCTAGTAGCATATGAATCACTTCTATGTTGATATATACAGTATCACTGATGTTCCTACTCTGGGTCATCTTCCTCCCCACCTCAAGAACTCACGCCCACAATAAAGTATCCCTTGTTGCCACCAACCCTCCACCATTCTGAATTCCAGTCCCAAGTACCAGCTAATTATCATAGGAAAACCATGCCAACAGGGAAAAATCAGTATTGTTTGGTAGAACAGGACAACATCATATAGGTTGTTTTCCTCTGCAATGAGAGAAAAGAAACAATCATTTATTTGTTATTTCCTTATTGTTCTTGGTGGTGTTTTTTTCATTGTTTTATAGCACCAGATTTTTATTTTGATTTTGCAGTCATTTTTCATGTGAGGCCACACCAGGGATTAAAAAAAGAAAAGAAAATTAGAAGAAAGAATCATTCATAACGATAAGATTCTAGTAGGCATTGTTAATTTACTAACAAATTAAATCCTTTAATTACAGTGGTTTTCATATCTAATTAGCCTTTAGACCCCTAAATGCTCGTATCTTCTGATACCTTTCCACTAAATGCCCCAGACTCACCAGTCCAATTCAGCTCATCATGGGTTGTAACCAAGTAATATTAATTACCTCGGAACTCGCAAATGCAATAAACTCAGTGGCCTTTGTTATACAACCCTGTTGTTTGCCCTTTTCCATAAGCCTTGCAATGCTATTTGATTTGGGTTAAATTCCTTGGTAAATGAGGTTTCTGGAAGTTTCAAGCAGCATTTCATAACAATTTCAATTTATTTGTTCATACACACAAAACAAGCTGCAACACACACTATATGGCAAAATAAAAGAAGCCAGGAAGATATGTTCAGGATTTTGTAATCTACAATTTACATTTAATAGGTACAGATGCCAGATAACACATTTACAAGGATCACATTTACAAGAAACAACAAAAACAAACAAGCAAACAAGCAAATAGTATAGACCACAAAGGTAATGACAGTTGTTTTTATTGATGAGGAGGAAGAAGCAGAAGAGCGGACATTGTTGGTCTCTACAGATTAACATGATGTTCCTGATGGCCTTTAGTATCTCACCATCCTTAAAGAACTTAATACTAGTAGATCATCCAGAGAAATAAAATACCAGTCGAACAATTTAACATAATAACTTGACAATGTGGTATTATTCTGATCTCGTCTGACTATTACTGGTTTCCGATTAAAGCTATAGCCAGTTATACCTTTACTTCTCCTTGCCAATTTGTATCCCCTTGATCTCTTTTTCTTTCTCATTGCTCCAGCTAGAACTGCAAGGGCCATATTGAATAGATATGGGGGCAGTGGGCATTCTTGTTTTGGTCCCAATTTTAGTAGGATTGCTTCAAGTATCTCCTCATTTAATTTGATATTGGTTGTTGGTTTGCTATAAATTGCTTTTATTATGTTTAGGTATGGGCCTTGAATTCCTAATCTCTCCAATACTTTTAACCTAAAGGGGTGCTGTATTTTGTCAAATGTTTTCTCACATCTTAGGAGATGATCATGTGATTTTTTTTTGTTCTTCAAATTTGTTTATCTAGTGGATTACGTTAATGGATGTTTGTGTATTGAACCAGTCTTGCATCCCTGGGATGAAGCCTACTTGATCTTAGTGAATAATGGTTTTGATGTGTTCTCGGATTCAGTTTGAGAGAATTTTTCTTTATTTATTTACACTCCAGATTTTTATTCCCCCTCCTCCAGCACCCTCCAACTGTTCCACATCCCATATATCCTCCCCACCCCACAGTCTCCATGAGAATGTCTCCACCCCACCACCACCACCACCACACCTGACCTCTAACTCCCTGTGGCCTCCAGTCTATTGAGGGTTAGGTGCATCATCCCTCTACTGTCCTCTACTGTATGTGTGTTGGAGCCCTCATATCAGCTGGTGTATGTTGCCTGTTTGGTGGTTCAATGTTTGAAAGATCTTGAGGGGTTCAGGTTAACTGTGACTTTTGGTCTTCCTACAGGGTTGTCCTCAGCTTGTTTCAGCCTTTCCATAAGTCAATCACAGGGGTCAGCAGCTTCTGTCCATTGGTTCGGTACAAATATCTGCATCAGACTCTTTCATTTGCTGTTGGGCTTTCCAGAATGCTGTCATGCATGGTCCATTTTTGTGAGCACTCTATAGCCTCAGTAATAGTTTCAGGCCTTAGGACCTCCCCTTGAGCTGGATCCCACTTTGGGCCTGTCAATGGACCTTGTTTTCCTCAGGCTCCTCTCCATTTCCATCCCTGTAGTTCTTTCAGACAGGAACAATTATGGGTCAGAGTTTTGACTGCGAAATGGCAAGAAATATTGGTATTAGCTCTTCTTTAAGGGTCTGGTAGAATTCTGCCCTAAAGCCATATGTATATAACCCTGGGCTTTTTTTGTTTTTGTTTTTGTTTTTTGTTGTTGTTGTTGTTTGTTTGGTTTGGTTTGGTTTGGTTGGTTGGGAGGTTTTTAATCACTTCTATTTTTTTAGGGGATTTGGACCTGTTTAGATAGTTTACCTGTTCTGGATTTAACTTTTTTTTTTAGTTTTTTATTTTTTTATTTTAGATATTTTCTTTATTTACATGCGAATTTCTCCATTCCCAGTTTCCCCTCCAAAAAACAAAAAAACAAACAAAAACAAACCCCTGTTGCCTCCCCCATCCCCATGCCTGCCACCCCACCCTCTCCCGCTTTCTGGCCCTGGCATTCCCCTACACTGGGGCACTGGGGCACAGGGCTGAGGTCCTCTCCTCCTATTGATGATCGATTTTGCAATCCTCTACCATACACATGCATGGATTTAACTTTGACATGTGGTATCTGTCTAGAAAAATCATCAATTTCATCTAGATTTTCCAGTTTTTATTTCAGAGGGAAAATAAGCTATATAATCTGGTCCTCTTTCACCAAACAATACTAATTTTTCCCTGTGGTATGGATCATTACTGATAATTAGCTGGTAATCACATTCATTCATGTCTGTCATAGCTATTTCAGTGTTTTCTCCTTGTGTTCCTAGTAGCCTATGAATCACTTCTATGTTGTTTACACAGTATCCCTGATTTATCTATTCCTGGCTATCTTCAGCCACAACTAAAGTACTCACATCCAGAGTAAAGTAGCCCTTGTTGACACCAGTCCTGCACCATTCTGAATTTCAGTCCCAAGTACTCAGTGTTGGAATCCTACTTATTTGTTCTAACAGGCAACATACACCAGCTGATATGAGGGCTCCAACACACATACAGTAGAGGACAGTAGAGGGATGATGCACCAAATAATAATGGCGATAAAATACCAAAACCAATAATAATAAAGGATTTCTTACCCTTATAAGATTTCATACTCTATTATGTTTCAATTTTTGTTCATCAAATAATAATTTTACATATCAATATCTGAAAGGGTAATAAAGTACAAAGCTAGCATAAATTACAGATTTTAAGGAATTGAATTTTTTAAGCTTTGGGAGAGAAATTAATTTACACAAAATATAGGAAAATACCACAAATTCATGCTTCCTCATGCAGCATTGCCAATTCTGAAACCATTTGCACATCATCCAGAAACACTCTGATCATGGGCCAAAGGTGGTAGTACAACCCTTCAATCCTAGCATTTGGGAGGCAGTTAGATATCTGTGAGCTCAAGGCAAGAAAGGTCTGGAAGGCAGCATCTTATAAGAAAAAAAAAGCAGCAGCAACAAGCAATTGTGAGCAAAAGCGATCATGAGCCACTCTTTAAAAAAATGACTTGTAATTTTTATCTGAAGAAAGATTAAAATAATAGAATAAATAGCATGTATGAAGTCTATTTCATACTAAGATGTAAAGAACAATTTAGCTCTTTTTTTAAAGTTTATTTTTTATTGGTTATTTTATTTACATTTTTAAATGTTCTCCAATTTCTTTGTTTCCCCTTCAAAACCCCCCAGCCCACCCTCTCCCCTGCCTCCACAACGTGCTCCACCACCCACCCACCCACCCACTCCTGCCCCACCACCCTATAATTCCCCTATGCTGAGGCATCAAGACTTCACAGGACCCAGGGCTTCCCCTCCCATTGATGCCAGACAAGGCCATCCTCAGCTACATATGCAGCTGTTGCTATGGGCCCCTCCGTGTGTACTCTGGTTGGTGGTTTAGTCCCTGGGAGCTCGGGGGGACTAGTTGGCTCATATTGTTGTTCTTCTTCTGATTGTCTGTGAGCATCCCCATCTGTATGGGCCAGTCTCTGGCAGAGCCTCTCAGGAGACATCCATATCAGGCTCCTGTCAGCAAGCATTTCTGGCATCAGCAAGTGTCAGGGTTTGGTGGTGGCATATGGGATGGATCTCCAGGAGGGACAGTCTCTAGATGGCCTTTCCTTCAGTCCCTGCTCCACTCTTTGTCCCTGTATTTCCTTTAGACAGGAGTAATTCTGGGTTCAAATTTTGTGCTCATGTGTTCAAGGCTTTCCCCTACTTTCTCCTCTATTAGTTCCAGTGTATCTGGTTTTATGTGAAGGTCCTTGATCCACTTGGACTTGAGCTCTGTACAAGGAGATGAGAATGAATCAATTTGCATTCTTCTACATACAGACAGTCAGTTGAACTAGCACCATTTGTTGAAGATGCTGTCTTTTTTCCACTGGATGGTTTTAGCTTCTTTGTCAAAGATCAAGTGACCATAGGTGTGTGGGTTCATTTCAGGGTCTTCAATTCTGTTCTGTTAATCTACTTGCCTGATTTTGTACTGAAAACTTTCCTACAATCTGCTCTGATTTATATTAAAAAAAAATCCCAATTGTTTTCAATTATGGTTACTTAAACATCTAATTTTTAAATTAATACCTAAAATATAATAAGTATACAAGAATCTTTAACTCTATATCAAAGGAAAGCAATCATACTTTTCATTCAGTCTACCAGAAGAGTTGGAAACTACCCTTAGCATTTGGGGTGAAATAGTTGTTAAGTGTGCTAATAAGAAGAAAGAAGTGGTGACTAACGAAATAAGTCGTTGGCTTTCCTAAGTCTTCAACCCTAGAGACATAAATCTAGGCTATTACAAATATTTCAAGCAGATAAGGTACACTGATGAGCATTTAGTGGAATGGGTTCACAGAGTACAGTAGCTGGGAACTTCTGTGTTCAAATTATTGTGCCTTGTGACAGATAATAAATTGAATGAAGCTTATCTTATAGTTAACTCACTTAGTCATATGATTCTTGACAACGTAGTAAATCCATGGGTAGTGTAGAAGATAGGACAAAAGCTCTTTCTACCACTCTGTATAAGAAAATAATATTGATTTTTGAAGAGAAATCACATAAATTAATGGGAAATTATACATTACCTTTTAAATAAATTGGTTTCTAGCTGTACTTACATTGTGTTTCTAGCTTGTGTATAGTCTGTGTATATGCAATTTATAAATATTCACCTGGAAGACTGCAATTAATTTGAGCCAATATAGACAAATATAATATTTTTCCTACTATATATCAAAGAAAAAATATTCAAAGTGTATCTTATAGCAGCTTTATTCATACTAGTCAGAACGTGGAAACAACCTAGATGTTCCTCAACTGAAGAATAGATAAGGAAAATGTGGTGCATCTACACAACGGAATACTATTTAGCTATTAAAAACAAAGACATCATGAAATCTGCGGGCAAGTGGGAAGAACTAGAAAATATCATCTTGAATGAGGTAACTCAAACCCAGAAAGATATGCAAGCTATGTATTCACATGTAAATGGACATGAGCCTTAAAGTACAGGATAACTATGCTACAACACACAGACCCAAAGAAACTGAGTAATAAGAAGATCCGAAGGAAAGATGAATCTCACTCAGCAGGCAGATATGGTGACTTAAGTGGCCACCTAATGGAGCCAGGAAGGACTTCCACTGGAGGGAGAGGGACATCAACTCACCCACAAAACCTGCAACCTAAAATTTGTCCTGCCTACAAGATGAACAGGACTAAAAATGGACCAAAGTGTATCTAAAGATGTTCCTAGGCTCTGAAACAAAGACTATTTAATACAACCTTCTGCATCTAAGAAAGCTAGGGAATACTCAGGTGTTCATAGAGAAGCACCAACAAAGTCTGGTCAGTAGATCATGAACATTTATTCAAGTTGCTGTAGAATACACTCCCCTGGGCTTTCTGATTTATGAATAAATTATGTTTAATTTAATCTAAGAAGATCAAGAAACATACTTAAAGAACAGGGTACAGACATTAAAGTCTAATCTTCCCTGTAGGTATCTATGTTCCAAAATAATTTAAAAAGCAAAAAATATCTGAGAGATTTACAGGAATAAGTAAGCATTTCTTTAAGCAAATTTAACAAATAGATGTTGTAAAAACAAAAAGAAAGGGTATCCCTTCATTAAATCATTTATTGGCTTCATCACAAGGGAGTCTAGTTTAACTTTTTTCTGTCTCTTTGCACCATAATTCAAAGAAATGACTTCAACACTACAGAGGTGTGGGGCGGTGAGCAGTTCTGACGCTGGAGTCCAGAATAGCAGAGTCACCTTGGAACCCCGGAGACCCACTGAGCATTTGCTCATAAGGGACGGTATGTATTCGGTGATTGCTCCTGAGACTAATGGCTCAGATTTCAGCCCAAACCCCTCACAGTTGCCCCTGCAGGAGATGTGTGCTCTATCAGGCAGACACTGCCTCAAACTCCAGCATTCTAACTGGACTTTACACCCAGTCATCTGACCACAAGCTAGGTATGCCATGCCCCATACAATAAAAGGGGTGGTTTGACCCTTCCTCACTCTCTTACCCTTCCTCTCTTACTCTCCTACTCTTCTCTCTAACTCTTGTCCTCTTCCTCTTCTCTCTCTTGTTCTCTTCCTCTCTCTCCTCTCTCTGCTCTTTGTTCTCTTCTCTGCCTTTCTCCTTCTCCTTTCTCTCTCTCTCCTTCATCGTTCTTTGACAATCACCTCTGACTAACTCAGGTTAGATTTAGTAACTTTTCTGTAATCTTAAAATGGCTCAGCAGTGTAGAACCCTGGCTGCTCTTACAAAGGACTCTTGTTTGAACTCAAAAACTCAAGAAGCCACTAACAACAGTCTCTTACTCCGATTCCAGGAATCCAGTAACTTCTGACCTCTGCATTCACTGTATGTGCATGTGATACACAGACCCATAAACATACCATAAAAATAAGTAAATACTTTTCAAAAAAATCACACCACAAGTGTCATCAAATCATACATCTAAAATAGTTTGAAAATCACAAAAACTTTCAAATGTATTTGCTTTAGGGAATAAAATACACATTTTCATCCACACGGTGGTTAATCTTCCCTTTCGACTCTTCTGGATTTGGAAACTTCTAGACACAACTCTACACATGTCTTTGGGGGCACTTCCTGAGAATTGAATTCTCATCTTGAATGTTCCAGAAGAAATGAAGAAGGAGAAAAAGAGTAGGCAGCTGAGCATGAACATTTCCCCACTGTACGTCCTGTTCAGCCTATATGTGTGCATGTCCACACCTCTGCTGCCCATTACTGCTTGCAGGCATTGTTACAATGAAGACCTCAATTGCCTAAACCATGCCTCAATTTAAACTTTCCCTCCTTAAAGTGGTTTCTTTCAGATATGTGGTAACAGCAAAGATAAAGAAAGAAGTAACAAAGACAATCGGCAAATAAGTAATTAAACAAGAGGAAACACAATAAGCAAAATAAGAGGTAATACAAAACGGGCCTGGCAGTGAAGGTAGGATGAGGAGGCAGACACAAAAAGTTCAAGGCCAATATAGGTTCCAAAGCAAGTCCAAAGTCATTCTAGACAACCTAGTAGGATGTCATCTCAAAAATAAAAGTAAAAAATAAGGTCAGGATGTAGTCCAATCATAGAACACTTAGATAGAATACACACAGTTCTGGGTTCATAACCCAGTAGAAACAATGGTGAGAATCCAAGTTCTCATCATTCCATTAACCACCAGCATCTCTGGTATGAGAACACCTTGGAGAAACTAAATCCTGCCAACAACCACAGAGGTCAGGTTAAAATCAGCTTGTCCTTCCACACCTTGTTACTTTCACCAATAATTGGATCACAGACTTCTGAAAGATTCAGACGCAAATCACTAGACATCAGATAGATGGAATCCAGATTCTAATCCACATATTATATGAGAAATGTTGCCTGTTTTAGAATCTGTAAGTTTGGGCTAATTTATTCCATAAAAAGACATAATAAAAATCTAGATTGACCAAGAAATTTAAATTTGATTTCTCTGTATGTAAACCAACTCAAACTATCTAAAACATTAAATAAAATATAGCTTCTAATATTGTGAATCATGTCAAGTTAAATTATAAAATAATTAGTAACAATAATGATCATCTATGTTTGAACCACTTACCACCTACCAGGGAGTATCTTGGAAGGATTTGCAACAAAGCATGAAATTATATCCTGATAATCTCTAATGATATATTAGGCATCTTAATTAGATTTTGTAAGATTTTTGGATCTCAATGAGACCTCTAAAATATCAGGCAAATATGCCTTAAAATTTCTACAACATTGCTGATTTCAGTTTCTAGATCTGTTAAAATTTTTCTCAAGTACACTGTTCTGTAGGACTTTATAAACAAATAGTTAACACTAGGCAGCTACATATCTCAGATAATAATATCAAATAAATATTTAAGCAGTTTATAATAGCTTTTTCTTTGGGAGTTAGGAAGTAATGATTCTTAGATGAATGGCTTACTTTCAAGCTCACATTTATTACTCAGTGTTGAACTTTCACATTTCCAATAAAGAGATGGATTCAGTGGCTTGTAATTATGATATCAGAGCATATGATTTTAAAATGACATACTAGTCTACATTTGTACAAAACAGCAATTGATACCAACATTTGTGGAAACCTGGCAAGTGGTAAGCAATTCAATTTTATATAATCGGGTTGAAAGTTACAAACATATGAAAGTAAAAAGACATTTTCTATTCACTATCAGTGAGGCATAGTGATATGCTATAATTTTCCCTGGATGATAAAAACTAATGCTAAGGGATTTAAAAAGGGACTACAAGTAGCGGGATTTGATATGGTTATTACATATAAAAGTGTCAAAATCAAAATATATTTTAGGAAATATTTGTATAAAGTTTTGTATATTGAAAACTGTATTTCACCTAGTATAATGTAGGAAATGTAGGAACAACTCAGAGCTGTTCTTAACCTGCATGTGTGAGTAGTTGTATTTTATACATGCCATTTCCATTTAGATGTGTCAGCCCTGGGGACAAATTGAGAAGACTGACCAGAACAAAGCGAATCACTCTGGGCTTTTCATGGTTGGTAGGCTCAGCCCTTTATATGAGCTCATCCAGTGGTTATATGACATCCATACTGCAGTTAAATGGTTCAAGTAACTCAAGTAACAGAGATATTCAGAAAAATGTGGCTACTACGACATATAGGTGGCCTCTAAGGAAATGTGCTTATCTATAAAGATGTTAAAGTTAACTGCCTAAACATAGGTTGAACAAGGACAGCACCAATAGACTTGTTGAGATGTGTGTGGGAGGGTCCATAGGGCTAAAACCCTACCCAAAGGTCTACGGGCAGCTAAGGAAAGGTGAGGTGAGATTTTGTGGGGGAGAAATGACTTCCCCAAGGAATAACACACCAACTGATTGTCCAGTGCCATTAAGCCCAGAAAATATACAAAAAGGTACCATTATTCAGACTGAGCAAATTATATTTTGGAATATTTTATATTTTGTATACATATATATGGATATGTAGTATACATATCCATATATACTGCACATAATACCAATTACTTAAAGGGGGCATAAATTTGAGAAAAAGGATGGGTATATAGAACAGTTGAAAAGAAGGAAAGAAAAGGAGAAAATGGTATAATTGCATTATAATCTCAAAAACAAAAGAAAAGCATTATATGTAGTGTATATGACACAGGGCTCACTGTAGTAAATAATTACACTTATAAATGTATATAAATGTTTATAAATTACTCTTATAAATATTTCTCAGAACAGCATAGGAGTTGTTTTGATAAAAAGAAATAATCATTACAGGCATGCCATTTGGAACTTTCGGCAGCTACCATATTTGCATGTACAACATGTTGTAATCTCTCAGCAAACTTCCTCATGAGCAAAAAATTACTATTCATGATAGCCTGTATATTGTACATTGAACTTTTAGACTCTTTTTCACTACAGTACTGCAAGTGTTTGCTCTTTACCAATATCTCCTTAGTTACCACCATCCTGACCCTGGCAACAATCCTGTTTTCTGTTTTTAGGGGGTTACTTTTTCAAGAATTTAGTTTACTTGTTTGTAAAGTTTAGTTGTATATGAGTTTAGTTTGTTCATTTCTTTGTTACCTAAATTGTTATTTTTGTTTGCTTTTCACATATGAAAGATACATGCTACATTTGTTCTCACCTGTTTGACCATATTTCACTTGCTGCAATGTCTTTCAGCCATGAATTCTGTCACAAATGGCAATGTCTCATTCTTTTTAAGGGAAGAATTAAATTAAAATAAATTAATTAAAATTATATTCTTTAAAACTTCTTTCTCACTGAGAAAATAGAACATAAAGTATACCAATACTTTAAAGATGTAACTTAATTAGCACTTTT
>NW_022196905.1:71070551-71081571 GCF_008632895.1 Mastomys coucha | reverse complement strand
CGAAGCTATTCCAATCTAGCAATGCCTTAAGCAAACTGAATAGAAGAATAATACACATGAAAGAAGAGTGAGAAGGAAAAAAACTGATAAATTGATAAAATCAAAGCTATTCTACCTGTTACTGGATAAAATTCATAAATCTCTAACCATATAGAATCCCAATGGTTAGTTTGGGTTGCCAACTTGGTCTGATGAGAAAAAAGGATGGATTAATGAGGCACATTTTTGGTGTGTCTATAAGAGTATGTCCAGAGAGGTTTGAGTAAAGAGGGAAGAGCCATATGTGCAGCGATCCCAGAATAAATAATAAAGGGAAAAAGAAAAAGGTCCAGAGTGAGGGTGTTTTCCGTCTGCTTCTTGATCCACATTTGTATAATCCTGCTTCTGACACTTGCCTTCTCTGCTATGATGGCTCTGTCATCTAAGCCACAAATCCAATCAATTTTTCCTACTGCAAGCTTCTTTTTATCACAACAGCAAAAAAGTCCTGCTTGGGCTGCTTTGTTTTCTTCAATTCTTTTGCCAATTTTGTACAATGTCAGGTCATCTGAAAAGATGGTATCTTGGTTGAGAAAACTCCTCAGAGAGCATTGCCTGCTATAGGCAAGCCTGTAGAACTTGTTTTTGAATGCTTGTTATCAATAAATCAATGCTTGTTACAAAAGCATTAACTACAAAATTAGTTAAATTTAATAGAAACAGACCCATTCATGTCCAAAAATTCTTGAGTAAGAATTTTTGTAAGAGCCAAAACTGCTGGAGGTTATACCATTTCTGGGTATGTGGTCCTAGTGTTTACAAGGAAGCAAAATGGTGAAGCCATAAGAAGCAAGCAGTAGACACCACTAATCCATGCCCACCTCCTTCAGTTCTTGTCTCCAGGTTCCTAATTTGAATCTCTTCTTTGGCTTCCTTAATGACAAACTGTGATGTGGAGCAGTAAGTGGAAATATGCCTTTCTTACCCCACGTGTTTTGGTCAACAGGATACTTGACTAAGTGTGCAAGGAATATAAAGAGAAATGGATGAAATTATCAATATCAGTACTGAGTGAAATGGTATCATTTTAGATGCTTTAGATATTAAAGGCCTTATCAAGGATGTAAGTTGTTCTATGACCATCATTTCAGTATAGATGAAACAAACAAGGTTCATAAAAACCACAACTTACCATAGCTCACTCAAGAATTTCTGGATATGAATGGGCCTGTGGCTTACAGTAATTAATTTTATAGTAATATTCTTGCAACAAAATAGACAGAGATACCTTCATTGACAAATTATATCAAATATTTAAGTAAGAAAAATGTAGCTAGTCTATACAAGGTGTTCTAGAAAGTAAAAATGTCAAGGAAACTTTTAACCTGTTTTAAACAAAATTAACATAATAAATTTGGGCAAATAATGAGGCTACCAAAACTTTAGAGAATACATTTAAAAAGAAAGGAAACTAAAGGGATAAAGTTTGCAAAATACAAACAGATGAGTACTTAACAACATATTAGACCACTGATTGAAAAAAAATAAACTAATTTGATCATGGATTCTATTCACAAGTATCTGGAACTAGAAGGCCACTTCACTAAAGAAAGCCAAGTTAATATATCTATAAATCTTCATCAATAAACTAAAGAAGAAAACCAAGGAAGAGGGCATCTTTGGATATGAAAACATATGTCTACAACCACAAGTCAATTTTAGGTACTGAAAAGGTGGGGGAGGGGAGAAGAAAAGATACACAAAAGCATCTCAGCAGATATAAGACAAAGTTTGACCCAAATAAACCTCTAAAAAAATTAATTATTCTTGGAAAAGTCACAATTCTTTAAGAATTTCCTTAACATTTGGTGCATTTTGAATTTGAGAGTGAACTGTGGTATTATCTGGTTATACCCTAGACACTCTTTTCCTGGGAGGCCAGTGGCAACACAGGCCCTGGAATAAGATAGGCAATTGTCACTTTCCTTCGCATCCACCTATTCCAGTTCCCCAATCTCAACCCCAGAGCAGTAGACCACTGCACAGCTCTCTCTCTCTTTTTTTTCCATTTCCTGCAAATCCCACTCATCTTCGTGATCTTAGTTTCGGCAGATCTTCACTCTTTTAGCCCATCTCCATTTCATTATGTCAACTGCCAATACCTTGACACAGAGACCCAAGACCTCTATGGAAGAGTTAGGAGATATACTGAAGGAGCTGAAAGAAATGGCAACCCCCTTGGAAGACTGGGTTAATTAACCCAGATGGCAGGGAGTTCTCAGAGACTAAGCCACCAATCGAAGAGCACACATGGGCTACTCCAAGGCCCCAGACACGTATGTAACAAAGGAGCACCTTCTCAGAGTCGAAAAGGAGGTAGATGTAACATTTGGGATGTAAAGTAATAAAATAATTCTGAGACAGAGAGACAGAGAGAGAGACAGACAGACAGAGATAGAGAGAGAAAGAGAGAGAGGAGAGAGACAGAGACAGAGAGAAAGAGGAGAGAGAGAGAGACAGAGAAAGACAGAGAGAGACAGAGAGAGGAGAGAGACAGAGAGAGACAGAGACAGAGAAGGAGAGAGACAGAAAGAGAGAAAGGGACAGAGAGAGAGGAGAGAGAGAGGAGACAGAGGAGAGAGAGACAGAGACAGAGAGACAGAGAGAGAGGAGAGAGAGACAGAGAGAGAGGAGAAAGGGAGAGAGAAGAGAGAGAGAGAAAGAGAGAGAGAGAGAGAGAGAGAGAGAGAGAGAACAAATTACTCCAGACTTCTTGTTGTAGACTCTAAAAGCCTGGACCAATGTTCTACAAACTTTAAGAAATTTAGATGGGATCCCAAACTACTAAATCCAGCAAAACTTTCGATTACAATAGATGGAGAAAAAAAGACATTCCAAGATTTAAAACCACATATATGAGGTATCTACAATACAGCTCTAGAGAAGGTACTAGAAGGAAAACCTCAATCTGAAGAGGTTGAACACAGCCAGGAAAACACAAGAAATAAAGAATCTCTGACACACAGATCAAAGTGAGTCAGGGGTGGGAGGAACCACCACCACCACCACCACCACTACAACAGCAACAAAATGGAAGCAACAAACACTGCTTATTGATAACTCTCAACATCAGTGGTCTCTGTCTCCACCCTATGCCCAAAAAGACACAGACTAAAAGACAAAAAAGAAAAAAAAAACAGGATTCATCCCTCTGCTGTATCCAAAACAATAAACCTTAGGATCAAAGATAGGCATCACCTCAGGGCAAAAACCAAAGAGAGAAATGCCAGAGCAAACTGATATCATAAAGAAACAAAGACAAACAAAAGCTCATACTCCATCAAATAATTTAAAACAAATGTATAATTTTCTTGATATATAACAGCTACCACAGTTGATTCAAGATCACGTAAGCCGTTTAAACAGACCTATAATCCCAAGAGAAATAGAAGCAGTAATTAAAAGGCATCCAACCAGATCAAGCCTGGGGCCAGATGGTTTTTAGTACAGAATTATACCAGCTTTTCAAAGAAGTCTAATACTCCTGAAATTATTAGACAAAGTAGAAACAGAAGGAATATTATCCAGTTCTTTTTATGGTGCGACTACCTCCATGACATCTAAACAGTGCAAAGGAAGAATTATAGATGAATTTCCCTTTATGAACATAGATCCAAACATTCACAGTAAAATTACTTGCAAACTGGGTCCAAGAAGACATAATAAAGATCAAAGATCGTCCACCATGATCGAGTAGCTTTCATCCCAGAGATGTAATAATGGTTCAACATGCTTAAATTAATAAATATAATGCTTAGTAAAAAATAGTATAAAAAGATGGAAAGACAGAAACCACATGACAATCTCATTTGATTCACAATAGGACTTTGGCAAAATCCAACACCACATCACATTAAAAGTCTTGGAGGGGGGGAAGAAACAGGGGTTTGTTCTTGTTGTTTTTGTTTGTTTGTTTGTTTGTTTGTTGGAGGAAAAACTGAGAAAGGAGAAATCATATGACATGTAAATAAAGAAAATATCTAATAAAAAAAAGGATTTGAGAAACTATGGATCGAAGTACATACCTCAAATTAATAGAGGCAACATCCACCTAAATAGAGACATGCTCGATGCATTTCAACTAAAATCAGAAACAAGACAAGGTTGTCTACTCTCTAGATGCCTATTCAATATAGTGCTGGAAGTTTTAGCTAGAACAATAAAACAACTAAAGGCAAACAATGGGATATAAGTAAGAAGGGGAGAAAGATACTTTGGTATCTCCTATTACAGATAATATGATGGCATTTATAAGTGACTCTAAATATTGTACAAATATATCCTATATTTGATAAACATTTTCAACAAAGTGTCAGGACACAAAATTAATATATAATAGTAAATAGACTTCCTATATACAAATGACAAATGGACTGAGAAAGAAATTAGAGAAATAGTAACTTCCAACAAAATGTCTCAAAAAGGACAAAATATCTTAGGATAACTAATCAAGCAAGTGAAAGACTTGTATGATAAAAACTTTAAGACATGGAAGAAAAAATTCAAGATATCAGGAGATGGAAAGATCTGCTATTCTCAATAGATTGGTAGGATTAATATAGTAAAGTTAGTCATTATATCAAAAACAATTTACAGATTCAATGTAATCTCCATCAAAATCCAACACAATTCTTCAGAGAACTTGAAAGAACAATTTTCAGCTTCATATGGAAAGAAGAAAAACTTCAGACTAGCTAAAGCAATCCTGAATAATAAAAGAACTGTTGGGTATCATGATCCCAGACCTCAAATTGCACTACAGAACTATAGTAATAAAAGCAACATGGTATTGGTGGCATAAAAACAGAAATATTGATGAATGAAACTGAGTTGAAAACTCAAATATAAGTCCACACACCAATGGATATAAGGTTTTTGAGAAGGAAGCTAGAATTGCTCACTAAGAAGAGACAGCATCTTTAACAAATGGTTCTAATCAAATTAGATGGCTAAATGTAGAAGAATGCAAATAGGGCCATACTGACAAAACAAACTCCAAATGGATTAATGACCTAAATATAAGTCCAGGTAGAAAAGATTGAATCTGATAGAAAAGAAAGTGAGCAATATATTGAACTCAATGAAACAGTACTTTCTAGACACCAATAGCATAGGCACTGAGGTAAACCATTAATGGATGGGACATCATGCATACCAACAGAAACCATAATTCAGAAAGTGTGACAGGCTACTGAATGACAGAATAATTTTACCAACACCATCCGTAATAAGGGGATATTATATAAAATATATAAATAACTAAGCAATCTGGACATAAATAAAATAACCCAATTAAAATTGAGTATAGATCAAAACTAAATTCTCAAAAGAAGAAATGCAAATGTCTGAGAATCATGTAAAGAAATTTTCAACATCTTTATTCATCAGGGAAGTGTCAATCAAATCTACTTGATATTTCATCTTACATCAGTCAGAATGGACAATATCAGTGATAAAATGACAGTCCTTACTAGTAAGTATGTGGAGTAAAAGTAACATTCAACCTTTACTAATAGGAGTGCAAATTTGTACAGCCAAAGTGGAAATTAGTTTGGCACTTTTTAAGAACCTAGAATTCAATTGCCTTCAAAATCCATCTGTTCCACTCTTGGGCATATACCTAAAATATGCTCCATCCTTCTTTGAGGCTAGACAAGGCAATCCAGTTAGAGGAAAGGGACCCAAAAAGGCAGTCCCACATAAAGACCCAGCAACAAAACTTTGCAGAGAGCCTAGGTCTGTCCCAAGTATACTCTGTAGTTGGCAGTTCAGTTTCCATGAGCTTTTATTGTCCCAAGTTAGTTGATTCTGCAGGTTTTTGTGTGGTGTTCTTGATGCCTCTGGCTCCCTTAATCTGAGCTCCCGCTATTCCACAGGATTCTCCAAACTCCACTTAATGTTTGGCTGTGGGTCTCTCCATCTGTTTTCACTAGTTGCTAGGTAAAGCCTCTTGAATGACAGCTGTGCTAGGTTCCTGTGTGCAAGCAGAACAGAGTATCATTAATAGTGTTAGGGATGGTATGCCTTTTATGGTATATGTTTTAAGCTGGACCATTCATTGTTTGACCCTTCCCTCAAATCCTGATCCATCCTTTATTATTGCATATCTTATAGGCAGGACAAATTCTGCATCTCAGATTTTGTGGCTAGTTGGTGTCCTAATTCCTCCATTGGAAGTCTTACTTGGTTACAGCAAATTGTCAGTTCATGCTCCATGCCTTCTATTGCTAGGAGTCTAAGCTGGGGTCACCTATATAGGTTCCTGGGGGTATTCATTGTCCTAGGTTTCTAGCTTTTTCCAGAGAGCCTCTGATCTAGTTTTTTTCCTAGCACTCTCCCCCTCCATCCTCCTCTCACCTCATCCCTCCATGTTTCCATTTCCCACCTTACCCCCTCCCTCCATCCACCTCCAACGTCTAATCTATTTCCCCTTCACAGTGAGATTCAAATGTCCTCCTTTGTATCTCTGTGCTTGTTATTTCGTTTCTTTGGGTCTGTAGTATGGTGAGTGATTATCCTGTGATTTATGACTAATATCCACTTATAAGTGAGTAAATACTTACTATATTTCTATTTCTGGGTCTAGAATACTTCACTCAGGATGATCTTTTTTAGTTCCATTTGCCTGAAATTTTTATTATGTCATTTTCATTGTGTAAATGTACCATATTTTCTTTATCCATTCTAAAGTTGAGGAACATCTAGGTTGTTCCTACTTTATGTAACCAAGCTGGTATGAACAGAGTGGAGCAGCTGTCCTTTTGGTATCATAGAGCATATTTTGGGTATATACCCAGGAAAGGTATAGCTGGGTCTTAGGAAGAACTATTCCCAATTTCCTGAGAAACTGCAAAATTGATTTCCACAATAGTTTGTAGAAGTTTGCACTTACAGCAGCAATGGAGGAGTCTTCCCATTGTTCTACATTCTTTCCAGCATGAGGTGGTACTTAAGATTTTGATCTTAGCCTTTCTGATGGGTATAAAATGGAATCTTAGAGATAGTTTGATTCGCACTTCCCTAATGACTCAGGATGGCGAACATTTCTTTAAAACCTTTTTGGCCATTAGCAATTGTTCTGTTGAGAATTCTCTCTTTAGATTTGTACCTTGTTTTAAAAATTGGGTTATATTGATTGTTGATGTGTAGTTTCTTGAGTATTTAATATATTTTGGATGCCAGCCCTATTTCAGATGTGAAGTTGTTGAAGATCTTTTCCCATTCTGTAGGCTGTCATTTTCTCCTTTTGTTGGTATCTTTTGACTGCCAAATACTTTTCAGTTTCATGGGGTCCCATTTTTTAATTGTTGATCTTAGTGTCTGAGCTATTGTTGTTCTGTTCAGGAAATTGTCTTCTATGCCAATGTGTTCAAGGTTATTCTCCTCTTTCTCTTCTATTAGATTTAGTATATCTGATTTTATGCTAATCTCTTTGATCCTCATGGACTTTATTTTTGTGTAGCATATGAATATGGATCTATTTGCATTCTTCTATATGCAGCTCTCCAGTTAGACCAGCAGCACTTGTTGAATATACTATTTTTTCCGTTGTATGGTTTTGGCTTCTTTGTCAAAAATGAAGTGTCCTTAGGTTATGGTTTATTTCTGGGTCTTCAATTCAGGGCCATTGATCAATGTGTTTATTTTTATGCCAATATGATGAGGTTTTTAAATTACTATTGCTTTTAGTATAGCTTGAAATCAGGGATGAAGATACCCCCAGAAGTTCTTTAATTCTAGATGATTTTTTTAGCTATCTTGGGATTTTGTTTTTCCATATAAAGATGAGAATTGTTCTTCCAAGGTTTGTAAAAACGTGTTGGAATTTTGGTGGGAATTGCATTGAACTTATAGATTGTTTTTGCTAAGATGATTTTTACTATATAATCCTAAAGATTCATGAACATGAGAGATCTTTCTGTACTGTAGTATCTTCCTTAATTTCTTTCTTGAAAATTTTGAAGTTCTTATCATACAGGTACTTTACTTGCTTGGTTTTAGATTGAAACAATATTTATTAGCAGTCTCAAGCAAATGTTTCCCTAGGGAGTTTGTGGAGTGTGCTCTCTGGCATTTTTGTGTACCAACCTTGTCTCTGGGGTCCCTAATACTAGTTTGGCCTGGCATCCTGAACTCCAGGAAAGCAGTCAGAGTTGTGGGATGAAAAATGTACATCAGTGACAGGGTACAGTTTATCACTACTGGGTGTGCTTTAAGGGGACTTGGCTGGTAAGAGCTTGGAGGGGTGATCTTACTTAGTTGTCTCTATTACTGAAGATGACACCTACAAAATTAATTGAAACTAGAGAAGTCATATGGTTGCCTTTAACCTCTTCTGACTAGTGTTCGTGGAAAGTACTCTGCACAGTACCGAAGGAGAAAGGAAAACACCAGTCTCACTACAAACCCTTTGAACTTCAGTGGTGACTTGCCTGCAAGATACCTAGGTACAATAGTGGAACAAAGTTTGCAAGACTAGCCAAGCAATATTTGGTTAGATTTAGGGCCATTCCATGAGATAGAACTTGTCCCTGTTCAGGTGGAAAAGAACTTAAGACTAGGTATGCCAGCTACCTGGGGGAACCCAAATCCTGATGTTCCATTAAAGGTAGCCAGAAATAAAATGACATCTAGTAACATTCTGTTATCCTTAGAGTTCAGTGTCTTGCTCACTCATCATCAGAGAAGCTTCCTCTTGAACAGTAAATGGAAAGAAATACAGAGACCCACATACAGATAATATGCAGATAGTGAAAGATGGTGGAACACTTAGTGCTAATTAGGATGTCTCTACCAAAGCCCTCACTTCAGGGCTCAGCAAACCCTGTAGGAGAGGGGCAGAAATGACAGAAGAGTCAGAGGGGATGAAGGAAATAAAACCTTCTAAATACAGAAGAACTAATTCACATATGAACTCACAGAGACTGAGACAGAATAAACAGGGCCTGCACAGGTTTGGGGAAGATGTGGCCACGGTGGTGAGAGGGGAAGTGGACAGAAGCCCCGATACCTAATCCAGACACTGTCTTTATTGATAACTGCTTGTGAAAGAAAAATTGGTTTTCTCCCAAAGAGTCTCACTGAGAAAACAAATCCCTCTTAAGATCATATCCTGTGCCCAGCAGTAGAAAGACAACACAAAAGTTATCTCAATGACATTTTAGGAAGTTCATTGTCTCAATATGACTTGCCAGGGCTATTTTGTTTTGTTTTGGATACATATTATGGTTTCCTGTTTTGTTTTTATGAGGTTTCTGTGTGAATGACCATGTGTGTTTTTAAGCTTTTTCTTTCCATTTTTTTCTTCTATTTATTTTGTCCTATAATTGTTTTTTTTAATTTATTTTATCCTGGTTTACCAGTTTGTATTCTAATGAGAAAGAAAGATGTGGATTTGGGTGAGTAAGGAAAGGAGAGGATCTGAGAAGATTTGGGGGAGAGGAGGGCATAAGCAGAATCTAACCTTATAATCTTTATAAATACATATATATATTTAAATGAATAAATATATTCATTATTTATTCAATAGTTATTAAATTATATATAATTTAAATATATAAATATGTATTTATTGGATATATATTCAATAAAACAAAATTAACTAAAACATTTGTTTTATGCTTTTCCCTGCACTAGTGACCTTGCCAAGATGCATGATTTTCAACTGTGTTTTTATATAGTTAAACAAGTTAAAATCCTTTATAGAGTTATAGTATATGCTATAATTAAATTGTTTTTCAGATAAGGCACAAATTATTATTTTAATTTTTATAGTTTATTGATCTTCACCATTTCTTTCTTTTTTTTTATCATTCTCTTCCTTACAGTGTTTAAATAGAATGAAGAAGTATTCCATGATATTCTTCTCAAGTCTTAATTCTGTTTTTTGCTATGGTTCATGTGTGCATATTACCCCGATAAGAAAATATGGCTTCAAAATATTTATATAAACGACAAGGATAGATAAGTAAAATGACAAAGAATGCAAAAAAAAAAAAAAAAGGCTTTCCATTCTAAAACTACCTGGTCTGCCATAAAATTTTCTAGCAACCACAATTCTGACCAGATAGTGTCATCATGACCTTTCTGTCACTATTGCAATTTACACTAATTATTACCCAAGATAAAGACTTAGTAAAAACCCCAAAACTACTATATGGAAACATTTTCTTGAGACTGTTAACACAGACAACAAAATTAGGTCATTTTTTTAAATCTCTCCATCTCACACAAAATACTATACATGAAGATACATTTTGAATATTGTTATAAATGAATTATCAGGCAATCCTGAAGTATTTGGTTTAGAAGAATAACAGCAAGAATCTGTTCATACTTGCATTTGAAAATGTTTCAGTTATAAAAGAGACATGGAAATGTTTAAATGCAAATAAATAATAAAAGATGAAAGGAAAACTTATAGAAAGTTTTTCTGAATATTAAGGCAGCAATCATTAGGATTACAACTGTTTATTGATACTCCCAAAACTGTTTAATTGTTTGATTATAAACCAAAAATATGGTTGAGCACTTGTATATTATTAACTAATTCCCTACATCCTGAAGCATACAAGTAAAGAAAGAAAACTGAAGGTTAATGCAAATTTAACATAAACAGATATCTTGCATTCTTTTTTTATTGCAAAAGTTTTATTCAGATTACATTTTATTAGGTTAAGTCTTTGTCTACAGAGCTGTTTGTGGAAATGGAGACCAGAGGAAGGCCTTAGATCCTCTGGATCACCAGTTTCCAGTACTTAAAAACTCTTCTGTATGTGTTGAGAACTTTAACAGAGTTTTCTGAGAGAGCAGTAATTGCTTTTGCAGCTTAGTTCCCACAAACTGAATCTTTAAAAAGAAACTCTTTATTTTCTTTTTCTTCTCTAATGAATAAACATTTATTATGATTTCTACTTTGCTCTGGGCCCTGGTCATCTGTTCTGCTTAGTCCAGTGCATACAGGTTTCTCTGAAGTAACTTG
>NW_022196905.1:71053020-71069669 GCF_008632895.1 Mastomys coucha | reverse complement strand
CCTGCTCTTGCTAAATCTGACTGGAGCCTGTCCTTCCTGTGATCCTGGTTGTGTCAGAACTCCTCAGACTCCAGCTGTCTCTGTGATCCTGTGATTCTCTCCTTGCATTCGTGAACATCCTGATGATGTAAGTAGGCACATCCGGGGCCATTTACCCAATCAGGTTGAACCTTTTCTAAGTAGGAGGCTTTCTGTTCATTCATACTGCAGTTCTAAATACAGAGGTCTGCTTTCCTCATTTCTCCCTCCTCCTGGAATGACCTTCCCCACACTTGTCAGAAATCTCTTTCAGTTTCAGTACCTAGACTATGTATTTCCTTCCTGGCAGCCAGATTACCAAAAAATAGACTGGTCCTATTTTTGTGACTGATGTTTATGTACAGGACAGTAACACTGCATCACGTTTTACATGTTCCCGTCTCTTTCCTCTCCTATTTCACTGGGAGCTTCTGAACTTTACTGAACTCAACTGAACTCATATGAAGTGAAATTAGATGAAACCTAGTCTTTCTTAGTGTAATTCCTGGTAAATAGTAAGAAAACATTTAAGGTGAATAAATGAATTAATGATTGAATTGATATGCTATTTTTTATTATTTTCCTCATCAAACCATTTTTATTTGTGCTATATCTTCTCAAAAACTTGGAAGCCAGGAAACTAAATAGAAATGGAAGCTAAGCTAACCATAACGTTGTCTCAGTCAGCTCAGCATAATTACAGTGGGTTCGTGCAAAACAGAAAGAGAATCACAGAATCAGAGTTATATATCTAGATAGGACTTTACCCCGTGTACAACTCAGAGCAACCACATGTAAAGGAATAAAATAGACAGATCCAAGAATAGAGATACTGCAACAACAGTTGCAGAAGCAATGGGTGTGTATGTGTGTATGTGTGTGTGTGTTTGTGTGTGTGTGTGTTTTTGTGTGTGTATTTCTATCTGCATGTATGTGTGCATGTGTGTGCATTTGTATACATGTGTGTGAAAATGTGTAAATGTGTGTGAGTGTGATTGTATGTATGTATGTATGTGAGTGTTTGTGTATCTGCATGTATAAGTATGTCTCTGTGTATATGTATATATACACCAGTGGGTGTGTGTACATGTGTGTATGTGTGAGTGTGTGTGTGTGTAAAGCTTTCTTAAGCCAAAACCCCAAACCATATTAAATCATCCTTAGAAATCAGACAAATTCCCACTACTTTTCAATAGTATTTGGGGTACACTATTAAATCATGTGCATATTGTACACAAATTGTTTTTATTTTGTTCCTCTTGAAAACTTCAGTAAAAAAAAATTGAATCAGCTGGGCGTGGTGGCGCATGCCTTTAATTCCAGCACTTGGGAGGCAGAGGCAGGTGGATTTCTGAGTTTGAGGCCAGCCTGGTCTACAGAGTGAGCTCCAGGACAGCCAGGGCTATACAGAGAAACCCTGTCTCGAAAAACCAAAAAAAAAAAAAAAAAAATTGAATCTGTGACTATTCCTCTAGCAAACTCATTAAAATGTCCTAATGTTGTTTTAAGTGCCACATCGGTGTGTTTCTCAAAGCCATAGCTGCTTCTGCAAAGTTCATAGAGAGGTACAAGACAGGTCACTTGCTGATGATAGAACCCATTAAAAAGAAGTGTAGTGAAAACTTTCATTTCTGTGTTTTCATAAGTGATTGTAAAAACAAATTTCTAAATGACCTCCTCATGAGGTTGTTTGTTTTAGAGAATAACTGAGTGAAACTTTGTCAACCTCAGCTAAAAAAACTAGGTAATTGTTAGAATACTTTTTCTAACAAAACATCTTTCCAATATATTTCCTTTCTATTCAGATAATACAAAGTAAATATGTTTCTTGAATATGTGCAAATAGACATAATAATCTAGGAAATTCTAATTACAGTACATTGTGAATGACACAAATTATCTTTCCTATTGAAATGGAATATTAAAGGACAATTTATTACTCTATAAGGAATAGCTTATTTATTATTGGCTATAAAATTTCTCCAGACCATTAAGTAATTTATGGAGTGGTTTATGATTTTCATTGATCTCTAGTTTGGGTCTATAGTTTGAATAGTACATAGTTAAAGTGGGTTTTTAAATGCCTAAGCAAAATTAAACAAACACATAAATAATGATTTAAGACAACTTCGCTGCAAAGTATCCATATACATGTATTTGAACTACAGTTTATGAAATTAGGAAGTTTATTACTTTTGTTTCATCCATGGTCTTTCCAAAAAGTGCTATGCCATTAGATAAAACAGAATCCCAATTTATTGTTTCAGAATCTTTGCTTCTCACATAATCTCTACTCTATAGTACAAAGCACATGAACTTATATGTTTAAGATTTCAATTATTTTGGTCTTCCTTCTTCTTAAGCTTCATGTGGTCTGTGGATTGTATCTTGGGTACTCTGAGCTTTTGGGCTAATATCCACTTATCAGTGAGTGCACATCATGTAGGTTCTTTTGTGACTGGGTTATCTCACTTAGGATGATATTTTCTAATTCCACCCATTTGCCTAAGAATTTCATGAAGTCATTGTTTTTAAGAGCTGAGTAGTACTCCATTGTGTAAATGTACCACATGTTCTGTATCCATTCCTCTGTTGAAGGACATCTGTGTTCTTTGCAGCTTTTGGCCATTATAAAGAAGGAACAAATACTTAAGGGAGGAAATATGGAGATAAATTGTGGAACTGAGACTGAAGAAAAGGCCATCCAGAGACTGCCCCACCTGGAACATCCCACATACAGACACCAAACCTAGGCACTACCGTGGAGGCCAAGAAGTGCTTGCTGACAGTAGCCTGATAAAGCTCTCTCCTGAGAGGCTCTACCAAAGCCTGACAAATACAGAGGCAGATGCTCACAGCCAACCATTAGGACTGAAGGAGCTGAAGGGGTTTGCAACCCCATAGGAAGAACACCAATATCAACCAACTAGACACCTCCTCCCCCAGAGCTCCCAGGGACTAAACCACCAAACAAAGAGTACACATGGAGTGACTCATGGCTCCAGCAGCATATGTAGCAGAAGTTGGTCTTGATCCTCTGAATGTTCAATGCCCCAGTGTAGGGGAATCCAGGGCTGGGAGGTGGGAGTGGGTGGGTAGGGAAGCACCCTCATAGAAACAGGGGGAGGGAAGTATAGGATAGGGGGTTTCTGGAGGGGAAACTGGGAAAGGGGATAATATTTGAAATGTAAATAAAGAAAATATCCAATGAGAGAGAGAGGGAGAGGGAGAGAGAGAGAGAGGGAGGGAGAGAGAGAGAGAGAGAGAGAGAGAGAGACCCATAAATGTACAAAATGCCTACAGGAAAAAAATATTTCAATTATTTTAAATACTCAATTGAAGTTTGATGAATTTTACATACTAAAAAATACTAAGTCAGAAACCCATGTAGAGACCAGCAAAAGGAGAAGAAATATGTGTGTGTGTGTGTGTGTTTGTGTGTGTGTGTGTGTGTATGCTACTTCAAGCCAAGTTGAAGGAAGACATTGCAGAAAGAAAACGTTTAAAGTATTAATTGAAGGGTCAATGGTTTCTCTTGGGGTTGCATTATATAGAAGGAATATTTTCCCTTCCTTATGCATGTTTCTAACAGAGAATACAAATTAAAACCAGCAAGATTGATAGACTTCAAATAAAAATTTTTAGAGGCTATGAAATGAACTCTAAACTCTGTGCCTTCTTAGACTATTAATCAGGCTAACAGCATGATCCTTTTCTCTAGCCTGGGTTACAGTGTGCCTGTCAGAGTTTACAACTATTTTGTGACTTTTTCCAGAGACCTACAAGTAAGTTTCTATTCATCATAAATAGGACACTACAAACAGACTGAAGACAATAGTTTACACTTGCCCATCTTGAAAAACCAAATACTTTATTGATGATATATTGAGAAGGAAGTGTAGGAGGATCCGTTCACGATTATGGGTAACCAAAGGCAGCTTACTCTTGAAAACAGCAGCAGCCAGAAAATACCCACCCTGAAGAGATGACAGTTCATAAGAGCTGCATCCCTAGAGCTCCCTGCACAACTGCCTGGCAGCTCCACTCCAGTCTCTATTCTCCCGGCCATTGGTTTCCACATACAGAGCATTGTAATGGGGCTTTGGACATCTTGTAACTTTCAGACCTTTGTGAGGTGTGAATTAGCCTCCTGAAAGCTACAAGGGAGGGATCCACCATCCTCCCTCTAGGAGAATATTTCAATTCAGAGGAGAACATCCACACAAAGAAGTCTTATACACAAAGAAGACATCTGGATTCTCATAAGATTCATCCCAAGAAAGTTCCTAAGCCATCACATTATCATCATTATGCATTTAAGAAACAAAGTTATAGCAATGCCTGTCATGTACGCATGTGGTGCTCTCTAGACACAAATGTGCTATTTTATTTAATCCCAACCATCAACTCACCAGGAAGGTGCCATTTTCATCTACATTGTTTTTTAGAGTTATCAAAGCAAGAACTTTTAATTTTTTTCTAATAATATACTTTTTCATATTTCACCTTCTACAATTCATCCCAGAATTCCACCCTCCTTTCCCACCCATCCAACTCCATATTTTTTTTCTCTTTCTTGGAAATATAAAACAAAACAAAACAAACAAATAAACAAACAAAAAGCATGCAAGACATACACACACAAATGAATTCTGATTTGTGTTGGTCAAGCACTACTGAATATGAGACCTACCCTGGATTGAGATTGATTATTTTATTGGAAACAACTGAATTATCTCCCAAAGAAGATATTAATTGCTATTATTTATTAAGTGTGTGACTTTGTGACATTTCAATTCTAGGATATCATCTGGCTTAAACTTGGCCATGCCCTCATAGTATCTGTGGATCCACATCAGCCCTGTTGTGTCCAAAAAAGATGTTTCCTTAAATTTGTCCACCACCCCTGCTTCTTACTTTTAGGTCATCTTTTTCATAGAGAGGAAGGATGTGATAAAGATAACCCCATTTGGAGGGGAGTGCTCCACAGTATCCAATTTCTGCACATTTTTCAGTCATAGATCTGGACAGTAGTTACCATCTACCACAAGAAGTTTCTCTGATCAAGGGTGGACAGTATATTAACCTAAGGGTATAACAATGTATCTGTAGGAGTTGTTTTCTTGCTCTTTTTATTTAGCAGACTAGCAATACTGGATTTTCCCGTAAGTCCTGTGACCTATGAAGTTTCAGGCTCTTGGTCATCTTAGAAGTATAAGGTTCCACCTCATGAAGCAGGGCTTAAATGCAATAATAAAAAAAGAAGACTGGTTATTCCCTAAATCATGTGTGCCACTGTTGAAAAGGCTTACTATTAAATAGCCAAGCTTAGAATATGAGCAATGAGAAGAGCCAGATTTTGACCGGTACAATGAAAATTTCTCTTTCTAATGATACTATTTAATTTTTGAGAATTTTATACATAAAAATAATGTATTTTGGTCACATCTTTTTCCCCTACTCCCCCAACACCAATTTCCTTTCCTAAGTTTATGTGCTGATTTTTAAACTCACTGACTTTATTTACGGATGCCTGTAGGCACATGGGTATATTTTGTCTTACATCTTTTGCCCATTTAATTTGAGTGGGAGCTTTTTTTTTTTATTAAAATCATCTAAATAAAACTTAGTGGGGAAGGAAGAGAAATCTCACTATTGAGATAATGATGAACTCCAGAGGAAAAGGAAAGTAAATTGCCATAGTGTCCAATTTCTATTTCTACCCATGAGTCAGTAAATTTCATAATAAAGTAAGTTCATACAGACTTTAAACTGCTCAAACTTTCTCCATATGCCATCCTGTTCTGGTTATTTTCTGATGATAAACATGAAAACATTGAGAACACACCAGAAAACTGAAAACATGGAGCCTGCTTTCTCTTCCCCTCTTATGTCTCGCTTTCTGTATGCTATTATCAAAAGAATCTTTACTTGCTAATGTCAAAGTGACTCTGACATAATAATCAGAAAATATGTAAGTATGTAGTTGATATTAAGTTAGCACTTGATGACAAGACCCCTATGTGAACAAAGTCATGAGATGCCGCACTTAGCCATGTCTCACTACCTTTGAAGTATACTTGAAGTCTCAGGTCACATGTTATGTTGTTCAATTCTTATGTCCATGTTCATTCATTTGCAGTTGCATTAGATGGTTTTTGAGTAACATGAGAATATATTTTCCAGAAAAAAAAAGAGGTGAGAGTAAGCTCAGTAAGATTAGGAATGGAGAGAAGAAGAGACACAGTTTTGAGCAATTTTGCAAAATGAAAATGTAAGGAGAGGCAGGAGGGGAAACAAGTTAAGCAAAAAGATTGGAGCCCAGCAACAACTGACAAGTCCTAAGAGTAAAGTAGAAGAGACTGCAGGATAAGTCTGTCTGCAGATACAACATGGAATTCCTACAGTCATCCTAAAATTCCAGGAAAGCACATCATATATGTGAATGGTTCTTTGGATGAGATTCTTAAACATATAGAAAAAATGGGATCATGTATTGGTCTACTTCAGTGTGATGAACTTAAAACAGTGTAGAGGTGGAAATAAAAGCTATCGTAAAGGGAGAAGCAAGAAAGAAACACTCCTGAGAAACCCGAGTAAGTTGGCATGGTATGTACAGAGTTTTTAATCCCATGATCTTACTCACCCAGCCATCCCTTTGAAGGTGAAAGCAGCATTTGGTTAGTAGCAACTAGGAAAAGCTGGAGACAGGATTATTTTTAAAAGTTGATCAATGGGCACCAATTTAGCAGTCAGTAGAAGCAGGACATTTGAGGGCATATAAAATAGTACAACAAAGAAAAAGACTAGAAGAAGAAAGATATTTTTTTTAAAGTTTTCTCCCAGGAAATGGTAAGTATCTGAGAAATTAGACATATGTAACCTCATTTGAACATTGCACGTACATGTAATAGCATATCATATTACTGCACCGATATGTATCTTGTATATAATTTCATTGGATCCTAAACCGACTCACTGAATTCAACTTGTGTCTACAAAAGTGGAAAGAAGCTTTAGAGGAACTGCCTTTTAAACACAGATGATGTAAATCTAAAGAGGTTTGGTCCGATGATTCGAAGCTTTTGTATTTCCTGTAAAGCTGCTGTTGCCAGAGGGAAAGAGTTGACTATAAAGAAACTATTTGCTTCCCTTTCCGATCAACAGACTTCTAAGAAAGAATTCAACTGGAATCAGAATGACTTTATGAAAATTATCATTTGAAATATGATCTTTCACAGGCTCTATAAACATTTGGCCTTTCATTAAATTGGAAAATATCAGCTCTGAGTGTTGGCATGTGGGTGCCTGATTCCCATAGCTAGGCAGTGCCTCAGGTCTGAGGGTCTGCTACTTCTCAGGAATTTGATGCTAATACATCACGGGTAATAAAGCAGAGAGTCTACGTTGCCATAGGAAACTGATACAGCTCTCCACAAAATATGAAACTTTCTTAAGTTGTGCATTTATTTTTGCTGTGACTGCCATTGCTACTTTACTTTATTGGGATTCTTAAGAGCCAGGTCAATATTAGAAAATTGGACATCAGCCCAATCATTAGATTGTGTTGACAGCTTCCCTATGCCAGAACTTGATTCTCAGGTCCTCACACTTAGCAGACAGAGGAGACTTCTGTTTCCAATAAGCTCTTGACGAAAAGGATCTATGAAGTCTGCCTGTTAGTAGAAATATGTGCACTGTGAGGAAAAGAGTACAGCTATGTGACAAAGTGCAGATCTTCTGAATGCGCTTTGCATGTGAGATTTTACTATTCTTCCTGCCAAAGGCACTGGTATGGAAAGCTGCACACAAGTAGCAAATGTGATGAGCAGTTCATGCTAATTTTGAGATAGTGTTTCTGTTTCCAAGTGTAAGACTTTCTTTAAGACCTGAAGCTGCTAACTGAAGCATGTGCCATTAGTGTGGTTATTTATCCCAGTAAAGAAAGCCACATTTCAATTTCCATGTTGTGTCTAGACCAAGAGCCTCACAGCTGATACCATAGTGAGCCCAAGTGAGAGGCATCACAGAGCTGCTGTATTTTGGCAAACATTGGTCTCTTTATAGCTAATGATAAATGCCGCGCTAACAAAGTCCTGTTCACGTACTGTCTTAGTGTGAAAATAATACCTTAGTCATTATCTGTTTAGTTTAAATTTTTATCGTCTAGACTTTTGTATTTACAGAAATATTTAATATCTCAAAATATTTAAATGCACATGGTAAAAGAAATGGCATCAATGATGTGTTATATATATATATATTATGGAACTCTATCAAGACTCATTTATCTAGCAAGTCTACTTAGGATTTGGAAGAAAATATGAGTGGCATTTTGAATGGCAGTAATCAAAATTATTCAGTCATATTTGTCCTTACTGGATAATGAAGCATCTCATTACCCCCTTATGACATGATTTTAAAAAGCTGGGACTATATCCTCGTGACCCAGTTACACTATTTTTGGCCATATACCCGCAAGACTCTATATGCAAATATAGAGATACTTACGTTAAATTGAAGCAGCATAGATGTTTACCAACCAATGAAATCTCAAGAAAAATATATTTATTTATATTTTTGTTCATGTATACATGTTATTTATACAATGGATCTCATTCAAATGATAATAAAATAAAATTATGAGATCCATAGGAAAATGGATGGAGCCAGAAACAATCATTCTGAGTGGGGCAACTCATGGAAAGGAGAAGTGGAACGAACACCTTGAATAATTGCCTGATGATAGAGATAGATGGAAGGATGGGTTCCTATGAATATAAGAATACATTGGTCACAACGAAAATCCTCATCTTGGGGAAGTGGATTTCCTGAAGAAAAATATGTAGCATGGAATCGCAGACTAAAATACTACATTTAACTTTCTTTATTCACAATAGCTACCACCTATAATTTAAAAAAAAAAACAGGTTAGAGAGTAGTCAACTATTGCTCTTGGTAAATAAATCGCTTCCCATGAACCTCTCTTACAGTTTCTCCAAGAACAATGTCCTTTGTGTAATTTGTCAATGATCTTAAAAATAAGACAGTTCTCATTAGTAAAAACCTGCTCTTTCATCTCACCTTTTCCCTGCTAAGCTTGGTAGGTATTTTGAAAATCCTGCTACAACATCCTGATCTGGAATGTCCTAGCAGATTTATCACCACACTGGTCACATGATGCTTTTCCCTGAAATAGACAACTCAGCTATCACAGGCCAACCTAACCTGGATGGACATCATCTCGATCTTGACTGACACATCTGCATTTCTTACTTTTCTATTTCAAAACAAGGTTACTCATTATGCTTTTTCATCCAAATGAGTTGGCCTCCCATGAATTCATGAATATGATGAACGTTCCGTATTTTCTCCAGTTTCATTTGTGAACGTTACCAAAGCATATCCTAACACGGCATCATATGCAAATCAGGTTTCCCCTTCCTTTCTCCATGTGCGTAGTACTGATTCATAAGAGCCAAACTCCCAGATTACATATTGGGTAGAACTCATGCCTGAGTGGAACTTCCCTAAACCGCATTATGCTTAGTGACGCCAGACCTCAGATTCAGCATCAGATATCAAAGACCAGATCCCAACACTAAACAATCAATAAAAAGCGCAAAGTTATGGGAAATGTGGAATTAAAGGGTTGTTCTTCGAGCAGGGTCGGAGCGAGCAGGGCCAGAGCAAGCAAAGGTCCTGAGTTCAATTCCCAGCAGCCACATAATGGCTCACGTACATCTATATAGATAACAGTGTACTCATACACATAAAACAAATAAATAAATCTTTAAAAAAAATAAATAAATCTTTAAAAAAAAAAATAAAAGGTGGTTCTTCCCAATGTCAGAACTGAGACAAAACAGCAGAGTTTTTTTTGTTTGTTTGTTTTGTTTTTTTTTTTTTTTTTTTTTTTTTTTTTTTTTTACTTTTTGACTGTTCTGCACATTTTCTCAAATGGGTGTGAAAGCACTAAGCAAGCAGGAACAGCCACAGACACAGGGCAGTAAATAAAGTGACTGTGAACATGTACTTCAGTACACTTACTAGGAAGAAGATCTCTCTCCCTCTCCGCATATGAATAGATGAATGCACATTCAACATCTTTCAAAGCGAGCCTCACTTCTAGAGCTGCTCTAGAGCTCTCTGACACTGGGACACAAGAGTGGCTTCTCTTAGAAAGTGCTCCTGTGCCATCAGGAAAACAAATGGCAGTAGCCCCAGCCAAATCAAGTCTGGAATCTAAAGTTCCCCCATCAAGGAATAGAGCCTGTGGGGAAACTGTAGATGACTCTCTAACACATGGAGCCTGTCTCCCAACCTGTTTATAAGTGCAGCGAGGGAGCAGAGTTTTTGCCACAAGGCTTTTTACAAATCCACTTCCTCCTGTCTCTACAAACAAGATGACCCCCTGTGTCTCTCTAGGATAACATGAGCACATTGAGGGTGTCACCAGAATGACTGCAGGTAATTTAGAGACTACAACCCATACAATCCCAAAGTGTAGCTGTTCCTACTCTTGTTAGCATACAAGCACCTACAAAACTTTTAAAATGTGTATTTTTTTTGAGCACTCTAAATTCTAGGGTCTCCCTGAAAACCACTAATGCTACCAATTACTTGCTACATGTGTCACCAGCCTCCTCGGTGGCAAAGCCACTTGTCCTCATAACCTGCTTCTCCTACACTCTCTACTCAATTATCCCTTGCCATTCCCACTCACAGATCAGCACTGACTAAATGCAAACACCTTCATCTGTCTTTGAAACATTTTAACCTTAGCTTCTAATGAATTATAAAAAGAACACACACCAAAAAAAGGGCAGAGAAATCCATATTGCATGATACAGTAAGTACTGTTTTTCTAAACTTAAAAATGTCTGACTCCTATATTACCGTCTTCTCTGACCACTTCTTTGCTTCTGTTTCCCGGAATCAATGTATTGCCCATCTTGCTTTTACTCTTTTCCCGTGACACTCTGCCATTGTTCATCTGTGCAGGTTGAGTTCTTAATCTGTCTTTTAGCTTTGATTATCTCAGCTTCACCTTTAAACAAACAAACAAAAAAATCAAACCACATTCTCCTACTTGTTCTTGCCTTGGAAAGAGATATTAGTATAGATATGAAGGGTTTGGTCTCTGGAGCCAGACTTCTCAGATCAGATCACTGGCTTTGCCATTTATTTTATAATTGGAAGAGATTAACGATATTGTCTGGGTTTTCATCTTCTCATGTATAAAATGGGGATAAAACAACGTCTTTCATAAACTTGTCTTTATGTGAATCGTCCTTTTAAAAATCACATAGATAAAAAATGTTTACATTCAGTGGCCACTATAGAAATTTATTAAATAAATTAAATGGCAAGTAAAGGTATCTTTCATAATTCAGAACTCATGATGGCACACTGACTGGGCAACACTGAGTTAAATGGAAACACATTTGAAGCAAGGTTAACAGAAAAGGAACTGAAACAAGTTTGAGACAGAGCAATGGAGGGACTTGAAAGTAAAAACATTTTTAAACAGTGTTAATTTTTATTAAAAATACTTTTTTCTTATAATACATTCTGATCATGGTTTTCCTTCCTCAAATCCTCCCAAATCTTTTCCGCTCCCAACACCACATCAAATCTGCATCTTTTCATTCTCTCTCTCTCTCTCTCTCTCTCTCTCTCTCTCTCTCTCTCTCTCTCTCATTAGAAAGCAAAGAGGAAACTAAAACAAACACACAAGCCAGAATAGGACAAAACAAACAAAGGAGCTATTGTAAAAGCACAAGAAACACATGAGATGCACACAAACACACACACACACACACACAGTTGCACAGAGAGAAATCCTAGGACAACTCTAAATCTGAAACCATAATTTATGGGCAAAAGAGTTGTAAGGTAAAATAAATACTCAGACAAGTGCCATGAGACAAAAACTATGCAAGTATTATATATGTATATGTGTATATAAAAATTATGTATGTATATTTAAGTCCTCCATGGGCTTTACTGTTATTTTCAGTTAAGATATTTAAGAGTGAGGAGCAAGCAGATAAATCTGTACAGTAAGGTGGAAGAATTCAGCACACTTTGCACAGTAAGTCATTGTAGAGAACAATAATGGAAAAGCCATCTATAACAAAACACTAAAAACATTTATCTCTATTTTTTTTACCATAAATGACAAATGTTTGTGAAAACAGGCATGCTTAACCTGATTTAAACATCGTATGATATATACACATATCAAAACATCACTTGGCACCCCATTAATATTTATGTATCCGTTAAAAGGAAATTTAAAATTACAATAAGAGCAAGCATAGATGATCCCATTTCAGGATGTGGGACAGATCCAGGAAACATTTTAAAGAGGAAAGAACAGGAAGGGAATGGGAAGGAAGAAATTCAGACACTTTAGACAAGGTTTCTAGATTAAGGCTAGAGAGGGATGAGGGAAATCTTGGTTGCATGATACCCAGGATAGAAGCTTGTTAACAAGCATGTTTAGTGAATAGGAGGCAGGAGCAGTCTAGGGAAGGTTAAAAAAAAAAAAACAGTGGTTGTTTTATCATGTATACATAGTACTGTTTTTTTTTACAGTATCTCCAAAAAGAGAATGTGGGAAACACATTTATCCATAGAGGTAGTTTCTAAAAATTAAAAGACAACAAAAGAACATATTTTAAAATAATTTTGTCTTGAGCATAAATCTTTGACTTCCCTCATCTCCCTCAAAATGCTTTCTGATAGCCCATAAAGTTGGAACTTTTACTGCCAGACTCAAAGTGTCAATATAAACTGTTGTTGTTGCTGCTGCTGTTGGTTTTACTTTTGTTTATGTGAATGTTCTGTGTAAAAGGAACTATCTGATAAAAAGCTTACAAGTACATATGTGCGTACACATATACGATACGTCTTTCTTCTCTTAGAGTCTTGCATTCACATCCAGCATTCAAGAGACATCACTGCCTCCTTCAACCATTCTTTTTAGCAAGTCTGTAATGAGACTGTTCTATCAGCCAGACACCACATTATATAGTAGCAATCACAAGATGTTTAAACACTTCCTGACCTCCTACTCTGCAATCTCTACACAGGAAAAATAAATGATTTTTTTTTTTAAAATCTCAGTAAGCAGCAGTCTTATTGAGATTGGGTGGAGAACTAGAGATATATCACACTACTGAGGGCAGATCTGCTCACCTAATCAATATCTTCATCCATAGAAGGTCCTGTCACTCTCAGCATAACTGCTCCTATCCTCATAGATTGGGATGTCTTCATTGTGCTGGATTTATTCTCATGGCTCAAGTGCTCTAGAATCACAATGCTTCACTTTCCTTTTCATTCCAATCATGGGTTGATTTTGCACAGCATCAACATAGCCAAGCTAAAAGTGCTTTCCATAAATCTTCTCATTGGAGGTATGGTTCCATTAGGGTTTTCCATAGGCAAACTGAATTAAGGCTTGTGGGGTGAAAAGGAGGCAGGGGCCGTTATCAAATGAAGTTCATTGGAGAGCATCAGAGGTCAACACAGCCCTTCCGCCTTGCTACTTATCTGTTGATTTCCCAGCAAGTAGATCAGCAAGTTCCCTGTAGTTCTTGTCTGTCTCAAATCTTATTTGTGTCCTGTGTTCTCAGTAAACGCAGGGTTAAGAGTAGTCCTTCCCTGATGAATACTCTGCCTCTGGTATTCTAGAAAGCAGTTTATGCAAAACAAGTGTTCTTCTACATCTTACTAAGGACCTAGTTAGGATTCATAGACATATCCCTTGTCTACCCATGACAAGGCCAGAGACAAAAGCTTTATATTCACATCCCTCATTTTATGGTGAATAGGTGAGGTGCAAATAGAAACAGAATACTTGTTAACAAAACATTTTGATTCTCTTTCCCAAGGTCCTTGACTGATACAAGCATCCAACCCCATTCTAAAGGCTCCTTCAGGTCTATTGTCAGGTCTATTCCATATCCTACTGCATTTGACTCCTCCAATATCCTCTTTTTTCTATTGTATATTCTCTTCCCTATAAATGAAACTCTTGAAATACATGGGTCCTCAAGGGCACAGATTCTTCCTGATCCAAACAACCCTCCCAAGTCCCTTTTGACTAATCATTTTGTCAAAGTAAATGCAAAGCTATACAGGCAAGGAAAATATTATTCAATTCTACTTCAATGGAGGAGGCAGACAAGCTTTATTCAACCCAATTAGAAGTGAAAGGGTAGCTTGGAGATATTCTAGTGATATGTCCATCACTGAGTTATTCCTGATTACCCATGTTCCTTAGTGATTAGTAACTCCCCTTTGCTAACTAATTCCTGGAAAGTATGTTCCCATACTTTCACATAGAAGAAAAAGGGGACTTTCTCCCTCCATGTTCACATTTCAAAGAGATGACTCTAAGGTCCTTGAGATTTCCTAGATGTTATAACTTCTGTAAGCTTCAAATTTACCTTGTAGTTTAGAAGAAGCAGAAAAATAATGTATGCATCTACATAGTCTAATGTAAATGCTCAAAGAAATGAGAGGTCAAGTCACAGTTATGAAAAAAAAAAAAACGTGTCTGAAGTGGAGAAAGAAAAGCAAAAGTTGAGCATTCTTCAACATTGTAAAGCCAACAACATTCTCCTCACTAAATCTAGGTGGTTTTTCTTCACCATCTCTTATCTCCTGTGGGGTCTTCTCTATGTTATTGAGTCATATGCCAGGCCTGCCAACAGCTCTGGGCCGAGGAGTGCAGGTTTTCCTAGAAGGAGATATTAGAAGCCTGGAAGCCATGTTAGAAGGGTGTGGATGTGCCTTTTACTTGTGGCCATTTCTTCCTTTGCTCTGGTTTTGTAGTCAGTGCTGCTGACCAGAATTTTTTTCCCCTGCACAGAATCTCAGGTCACTATCAGGAATAAAAGACAGAAAGAGTGCCTACCAGCTCCTGTCACTGTAAAGGATGAATGACAACAAAATCCTCAGCATTGCAGAGTTGTCCTGGGTCTGTGACTGGCACCTACCATGACACCTGGACTGACAAAACTTCTAGTATCTTAACTAATAAATTTTGATTGTTTTCAATCAATCTGATATAGAACAATATCTTATTATTGCATAAATGCTAAAACACAGAGAATAAACTTGCTATAGACAAATCATACAAAAAGTTTTCAACTATTTCTATAACTCTTGTACATAATAACCTTTTTGACAGCTTAACAACTGCCCCATAAGAATAGTAAATGGGTGGGGTTGGGGTAAAAGTTTTTCTTCTTTAGTAAATAATTTCTCTTCTTGTCCTGGAAATAAGTTCTCCAATTAACATTCTGATAATCCTTAAATGCCAAATGGTAATTGATCATCGCCCCTGTTTCCCACCATTATACATAAAGTGTCATGGTGTGGCTGTATCAGGACTGATTCCCTTCCACTGCACATCTGCTAAAATTCATTACAAAACAAGTTTATTCCTACCTGTAGATTTCAAATTCAAACCTCAAAGAAATCAAACCTCAAGAGCCAGAACTGGTTCAAGTCTCTGTTTCCTGCTTTGTACCTCATCGCCTGCTATATACTATGATTATAGCTACAGCTCATCTCCTTGCATTAGAGTTTTCCCTTCATGCCAGTATTATAAACTAGGAATGTAAAACTCAAGCTAAGTGAGAAATGCACCAGATCCCTGACTCAGAAAACATCAAAGTCTCTTCTTTGATACAGAAATATAAAGTGTGAATCTCTAAGCATGGACATCAAAGTCTTTCCTTCTTCATGCTAATCTCTCACAAGATTCCAGTCTTTGTTATATTTGTGGTCCAAAATGTCACAGAAGGAAGGCAATTATATATGTACATGGGTAGCAATATATAGATAGTACATGATTAATAATTTTCATGCTTTACCGAGTAATGAAATGCAAACAGCTAAAAGTAAACAGAGAATAGAATGAGAGAATAATAATTAAAAGATATAACGGTCACTAAAACCTTTCTGCTCCACCATGGAAGAGGAGATCTCAATAGAGCCGGTCAGATATTGCTTTGCTTTTCTGTGAGTATGCTTATTTACTTTACTTTTTCTGTCTTATCTTTTGCTAATTCTTATACACATAACCATAAAACTTAAACATACAACTGAACTATTAATATTCAAGCTATCTTTGAAAGATTTGGTAGACTATGACTAAATCTAAAAATAAAAAAAGGAATGAAGGTTTTACAGCAGCAACATCTAACATAATGTGCAGAAAATTGTGTATATTCCAGTACAACTTTCTACTAGGCATAGTTTTCCATTACATTGAAGCACACTGTTATTACCATTGACACTTAAAAATAAAACAATAGTTGAAATTATCTTACAGAGGAATAGAAACTAAATATTAACTGGATTTTTTTGTTCAAATAAATTAATTATAGCTGTTTTCCTTTCTCAGCCCTGGTTCCTAGAATAAGGACTGTGAGATTAATTATTTATTAATAAATCATAGGCCATAAATTTGTAACTTATTTAACCCATTTAAACTATTCTAAATCTATAACTTGGATAATTACCTCTCTTCAGTCCTTGCCTCTCTCCTGGGGTTCATCTACCTGTTGGCTTATGACCTTTTGTCCTTTGTCTTCCATCTGATCTGT
>NW_022196905.1:71040689-71051982 GCF_008632895.1 Mastomys coucha | reverse complement strand
ACAGATCAGATGGAAGACAAAGGACAAAAGGTCATAAGCCAACAGGTAGATGAACCCCAGGAGAGAGGGCAAGGACTAAAGAGAGGTAATTATCCAAGTTATAGATATAGAATAGTTTAAATGGGTTAAATAATTGAGTAGTCCCTGATTACTCTAATCCATTATATTCCATTTTATGTATAATCCATTATACATAAAAGAAATCATATAAATACAGGCACAAGTGTCTGACTTTGTGAATGACACAAATATCATTTTCTTATCTTTATGCCTCTTCATTTGCAATCTATGTGTAATAAGTATTTATTAAGTTGTTTTCATATTCACATATACCTGATGATTTCTATCTTCCTGAGCTAATTTTAAATGATAAATGCTATAAAAGAGAGTTCTATGGTTCAGCATGGCTGTGTATTCTCCAAACACAAAACAGTTTGTTGAGCAATGGGCATAAAGATTTAAGGGTAAGGAGAAATCAGTTTTGCTAAAGGGTTCAGGCTGCCAGAACAAAGTACCAAAATGGAAGTGGCTTAGAACCAAAGATGTGCAATCTTTGTTGCAGAGACTGAACCTGAGCTGTAGGTGCTGGCAAATCTACCTAGAAACTCCTGGTAAGAAGACTTCTTACTTTATCGTTTGCCAATGGTCCCCGGTAATCATTGGCATATGAACCCATCAAGCCAGTTACATAAGAGTCTTCTCTCTATGTGTCATTCACAAAGTCAGACACTTGTGCCTGTATTTGTATGATTTCTTTTATGTATAATGGATTATATATAAAATGGAATATAATGGATTAGAGTCCATCCTAATGACCTTTGCAAAGTTCTTACTTCAAAATAAGGTCATACTCTATGTTACTGGTAGGTAAGCTTTTTAACAGATTTGGGAAGGCTAATCAATTAATAGCATCAGCTAATTGGAGGGATATAAAGGGCATCTCCTGCAGAGCGAGTAGCCATCATGAAGCACCTTATTCTGAGAAAGAAATATTGCAGGACCAATAAATATCTTCTTTATATGGCTAAAATAAAGAGAGCATATCAGACAGTGTGAGATGCCCCAAGAGAGAGAAAGTAGGAAAATTCTGGTAATGAAAAGACAACTAATTTCTTCAAGATGCAAGAACATCTGATTTCTATTTTTGGAAGACTGCTTTGGGTTCAATCCCTTTGGTACAGCTTACAAGAGATGGGCCCCATAAATTTGTACATAAATCAAGGGAAATCTTTAAAATCAAAGGACATTTTAAATAATCAAAGAAACATAGTAATCAAAGTGAAAATTGAAAATGAAGACTGGACAAAGTTAAAACCTGTATAAAAGAGTTACAACCATTATAAAAAAAAGTACTAAATTAAGTAGGAAACAGTTTCTAGCCTAAAGAAAATAAGAAAGGAATGTAAGCAAACATTTCAAGGATGACTTGTGGATATAGCTGACATCAGAACATAAAATTTTACTAAGCCTTAGGGATTTAAAAGACTGCGAAATCTTTCATGCATCTAGTTTTAAAAGTTTGACAATATTCATTATTAATGACTGAAATAGATGAAAGCACACACTGCTATTGGAACTAAGACTAAGATTAAATAATTTAGAATTAAACTTAAAAATTGTACATTATATTTAATATTTAAAATTACTTCCTATATATTTACACTATTGAATACTTATGTTCCCAAAGATATATATGCACAATGACATTTAATAAAGTAATATGCAAATATACATGTAAAAATATACTTATATTCATTGGGAACACATCCATCAAAAATAACTAATATCTGTAAAGACATGTATACAGACAAAAATAAACAAATAAATATATAGAGAAAACATACTCCACCCACATTAATTACAGTAGCTATCTCAGGTGAGTAAGTGGATTTGAAAAACACCAAATTAAAACTAATTGTTACCTCATTGTTTCCATTTCTTAAATCATGACAATGAATCTTTTATACAGACAACATGAGAGTGCTTAACAGAATAGATTCTGAGACATACTGCCTGGTTTATACATGGGTGACTTGGGTAAGCTGTATGATTTTTTTGTTCTCAGATTTTTATCAGTAATATGAATATACAACTTGAAATTGCTTATGCATTGTTTTGACTATATTTGATGGTTAACTAAGATGTCTCTATGTACATATAAGAGCTTATATGCATATATGTGAAAATTTCAAGGTTTGACATCAACCCTAGCACCTGCTACTTCTCATGTATATTTTTAAAGTATTTAAAAACTTCATTGTGACCTAAGTTTTTTATCTTAGCCATTCTGACTGGTGTGAGGTGGAATCTCAGGGTTGTTTTGATTTGCATTTCCCTGATGACCTGATGACTGAGGATGTTGAACATTTCTTTAGATGTTTCTCAGCCATTTGGTATTCGTCAGTTGAGAATTCTTTATTTAGCTCTGTACCCCATTTTTAATAGGGTTAGTTTCTCTGGAGTCTAACTTCTTGAGTTCTTTGATGGACCTGGAGAATATCATCCTGACTGAGGTAACCCAATCACAAAAGAACACACATGGCATGCATTCTCTCATAAGTGGTATTAGCCTAGAAGATCAGAATACACAAAGTACAAACCACAAACCATAAGAAACTCAAGAAGGAAGACCAAAGTGTGGATACTTTGTTCCTTCTTAAAAGGGGGAACAAAATACCCATGGAAGGAGTTGGAGAGACTAACTATGGAGCAGAGACTAAAGGAAGGACAACTCAGAGACTATTCCACCTGGGAATACTTCCCATATTCAATCATCAAATCTAGACACTATTGCGGATGCCAGCAAGTGCTGGCTGACAGGAGCCTGATATAACTGTCTCCTGAGAGGCTCTGACAGTACCCAACTAATACAGAAGTAGAGGCTCACAGCCATCCATTGGACTGAGTACAATGTCCCCAATGAAGTAGCTAGAGATAGGACCCAAGGAGCTGAAGGATTTGCAGCCCCTTAGGATGAACAACAATATGAACTAATACCCTCAGAGCTCCCAGAGACTAAATTTCCAACCGAAGGGTACACATTGTGAGACTCATGGCTCCAGTAGCATATGTATAGCAGAGGATGGCCAAGTCGGTCATCAATGGGAGGAGAGGACCTTGGCCCTGTGAAAGTTCTTTGGCCCAGTGTAGGGGAATGCCAGGGCCAGGAAGAAGGAGGAGGTAGAATTGTGAGCAAGGGGAGGGGAGATGGAACAGGGGATTGTTTTAGTTTTTGGTTTTTTTATTTTATTATTTTTTTTCTTTTTTCTTTTTGAAGGGGAACCTGGGGAAGGAGATATTGTAAATAAAGAAAACATCTAATAAAAAAACTCCATTGTGATTTCAAGTAAAGAAATTACTGTCCATTTGGGAAAATAAGAAGTAAAGTGATCACATACACACACACACATATACATATATACATACATACACATATATAATATATATTGTCTAATTGTACTATTTCGGACAGCACTATTTTCAACTGTTTACATGAAGAAGCTAACAGACAAGAAAGGCCTTTGAGCTTCAAAACTGGCTGGGATCAGAGGTGTTGATACTTGCAAGAGTGAAGAAACATTTCTGGTTGGCTTAGGTGGTTTACTTAGCTGTGCTAAAGAAGAACATGAAGCATGAAAGACTGCTTTGAATTCTGAGCTTAAGGGTTGGCAAAGAACATCTGAGAATAAGAACAATACGGGATGCTTTCTGAGCAGAGGCATGCACAGTATCCTGGATAGGATATTCCAGGTAGACTTTTCTGTTCTTACTATGTGGCTTCACTTCTGAGATAAAAACAAAACAAGCATTATCTATCATGGCTTTAGTAATTATTTCTATCATGAAAAAGATATAAACTAATATTATATTAGGGCAGGAAAGAAATAAAAAAAAAAAAACAATAGTATCAGGCCTTTCCTCCATTATCAAAATACGTGCCTTATCTACAATGAAGTAACCCTGCTCATTATCTGATATCAGGAAATTCAGATCAGTTTGGATTTCAGATAAACAACAAAACAGCACTTAATGCAGTCCTGCTACATTCTGCTCTGTGTACAAAAAGCATGGAAAATACATGATTGTTTGCTCTTGGTTTCAGATCATCATTTATTTCTGGAACACGGGAAGAAATAAGATGTGTTATCTCTTTCCTACTCTTAAAACACCCAGTTGTCTCCTGCTTGGGAAAAACAAAACAAACAAACAACATAGGTAATGAAAGCCACTAAGCAGGAAACCAGTCCACAGAAAAAAGTAAATGCTCCTACTGATATAAACAAAGGGCCCACCCATATTCTGATGATGAGGAACTAGTCTTAAGCTTATCCCAAATATTTATAATAATGATTGTTCCCGGAGAACCTCACTTCTGTTTATCGTTTTCCAGGATCTAGGCAATGTTGAGACATAATGTCCTCTAGAAAAACAAGGAGATTGCTTTTAATTAATGGATCCTAGCAAATTTTATCTTTTTGTTCTAGTGGGATTTGTCAATATTTTTCTCTAGTTATTCCCAGTCAGTGATAATGGCAAATAAATATATTTGCAACACTGAGCTTTAAGGTGTCTCTGTCTTGTTGGTTCCTCAGTCTATATCATTGATTTATCAGCCTCTTTCAATCTCTGCCTCTCTCTGCCTCTCTTTGTCTCTGTCTTTGTCTCTCTGTCTCTGTCTGTGTGTCTCTGTCTGTTTCTCTCTCTGTCTCTGTCTCTCTCTGTCTCTCTGTCTCTCTCTGTCTCTCTCTCTATATATATATGGATATATATGTGTACATATATACACATATGTATATGTATTTCATATAACAGAATAGAACATGTATATATATATACATACATATATATATATATACATATACATACATATATATATCTTTATAAGTAGTGACGATATGATGGTATCCAGGCTTCTTACAGGGTTCAAAAATGGGTAAAAAAAACCACTTACCCTAATAGTTTACTTTCTTTCTTCCACAATCTTACTAGACAGAGTTACTTAAGGGTTTCTACAACTTAATACTTCATTCTGAAACACTCTACTTTTCCAATTTCATAATCTACTTCAACATTAGACCTTCTTTAGTGCCTGTGATCTTTGCCTGAAAACCAGTCAATTCTTGCCTGTGATAATCTGTCCTGTAGCCGTAGAAGCCACCACACTGTCACTGTCTGGTAAACTTCCCCTTAGAAGAATTTTCCTGCCAAGACATGAAGTGAAAATGTTAGTTAGCATCTTGTAAATGTTCTCTGCGCTGTTCTGGCTACAATCATTTACACTGTTTTCTGCACCCATTGCAAAGTCAGCACCATTATCTTCGTTCTGCTGTGATGGAAGCCTCCAGTGATAACAGCGCTTTCTGACCTAGAGTGTTAGTCTAGCAAACAAAACACTTTAGATGTGTCAAGCAAGAATCAATTTAACAGCAATGAAACTAGTGGGATTAGTATCCTTTTTTGGTGAACTGGGTTATTTTGAATCTCCCTTAACAGGGAACACATTACAATGGATCTTTTCTGACTCCCAAATCCAGATCACAGAAATTCATGCTTATATTCATTTTGCTTGGAAATTTTCACATTAGGGAAACCAGATGTAATGTAAAATGACTAATCTCTCCAAAAGTGCCATGCTAGAGGAGCTGGCTGACAAGCAACTCAACTGCTGACCACATAAGTGAGCCACAAAGGAAATCTAGCCTATTTCCTCATTCATGACATCTCACTGGAGCCATACGGGAGACTCCAGGCAGAAACTAGATGCTCATACCATCCCACATATCTGACATATAAAATTATGAGCACAGTGTTATGGTTTTCCAACCTACCCAGTTGGGAATAATTTTCTTTTGTCATAGCAATAAGAATAATATATGGCAGATACTTATGACATGCTTAGAAGGAACACTACTTCTATGAAGGAAAAATTAACTTCCGTAGAGATATTTCCCCATCATAACATAAAACTACAATATTGTACTATATATATATATATATATATATATATATATATATACAGTTTACCTTATAGGAGCAAAAGGCAGTAGCTGTCTAACCCTTGATAAAGGACCAACAATCAGGCCTGTGATTGTAGAAGCTGAGTCACCAGCTGTTCTTTCATCCTTGTCGGTCTACAATGGTATTATTGGAACCCAGAGACCTCTCCCAAAGAGGCATAATACAGGATAGTGAAAAAAACATCTTGGATGTGAAAGAAATTAGAAGTTCTAAGGTAGGGTACCAAAGAAGACAATTGACTTAGAGTATCAATGGACTGACTCAAAGGTGTAATTTCTATGGTCTAGGTAGTTAAGTGTAAATAGTAATCAATTCACTTAACCTCTGATGTTCAGCAACTGGACTAGTTCCCACTTTCATCATCTAACAGGAGGATAAATCAAATTTTCTGGCAACTATCATGTCTTCTGAAAAACACTGACTAAAATATGTGTATAAATTAGACCAAACTGAAAGCTAAGAGGCAAAATGAAATTTTCATTACATATAATACACTGCAATCCAGCAAAAGTTAAATAAAGAATTAAGAAATCATGATCTGTGAGCAGAAATACAGATAATTAATCAGATCAGAACAAGAAGTAATAGACTAAGGACTATAAATCATAGATTGCAAACCTTCTATATGTACATAGGGATATGAAAAAAACATGAACAGGGTAAGAATAAAAAAAAAGACATGCTATTGAAAAATATTCAAATGGAAGTTTAATGAAATAACAGCAAGATAGTAATCAGAAATAATTAGATCAGATGTATCAGAATAAAATTCAAGTAAACAAAAGTATACAAAAGTAAATAAAAAGAAAAGACCAATAAAACTATTAAAAATCATGGTCACGGAGAAAAGAACAATAACCTTTAATTCATCACTAGATACCTGTCTTGTGTGAACAGTATTAAAGTAACATGAATGGATGGAGTCTTAGAAAACAAAAGTTTGAGTAAAGAAAAAATTGTTGAAGAAATAACTTTTGCAATATCAAATCCAATGAAAACTGTAATCCTAGAGATTGAAGAGGCTGAAAGGAAGCCTGGGGAGAAAGAGGAAAATTTTAAATCAAGAGATGTGACAAAACACTCTCTCTCTCCCTCCCTCTCTCTCTCTCTCTCTCTCCCTCTTTCTCTCTCCCTCTCTCTCTCTCTTTTTTTCTCTCTCTCTCCCACTGTTTTTTTTATTTTACCAAAGGTACAATATATTGATATATTTATATACATTGTTAAAAGGAAAAGAATTCTCAAGGACAATTTTATTCACATGTTAACTATGTTCTAAAAGGTGAAAACAAAATACTGGCTTTTATAACCTAAATGAACTGAGAGAACTCATCACTAATATAACTACAGTACAGAAATTCAAAAAGGATAAGTAATATTAGAGAGAAAACTGGTTGAGAAAAGCCACAATGGAAACTGAAAGAATAAGTATATGATATTATTCTTCACAATTGTTAATTTGTCATTGATGGAGTAATATTAGAAAGAAAACTGGTTCAGTAAAGCCACAATGGAAACGGAAAAGATAAGTATATGATATTATTCTTCACAATTGTCAATCTATCGTTGATGGTGAATAACAAAAATAATGCTTAGCAAGACTATAAAATGGGTCAAGCAAAACATTCCAGAAAAATCAGTACAGAAGTTGGAGAGGTTCTCAAGACTGTGAACAGGCTTCATATCATGTACACACAGACTGCAAAAAGTTAAAGACTGGGAAACCATTAAATGATAACTCATCAATCAACAAATAACCAATAAGTGAGATAGTGACAAAATAGAATCCAGAAAACTATAGGCAAATAATAAGAGAAGAAGCAGAAAAGGAAAACTAGAACATAGATATTATGATTAAAATTGTACATAAAAGTACAACAAACATAAAGGGCTATTCATATAAATTAAAAGGCAGAAGAATGTCAAAATAAATAAAAATAAAAGATCAAGACCAAGATGTATGCTACTTGCCAAAAACTAAATATAGTGGTGGGGGGAGGAAACAGACTTGAAGTGAAAATCATGTGTGCTTGTGTTTATTTGTATACATTACCACACATTTGTGGGTTCCTATCTGACAAGAATGAGTAGGAAGGAACTGGAGTAGGGATACTAACATCAACCTTTAGGATCTGGGGCAGAGTATGATCAGAGATTCATATGTACAATTCACAGAGAAGTCATACAGTCCTGTGCATGATTCCCTCAAGCAACAGAATGCAACAAATACTGATTAAAGTTAAAGCAGAATAAAATGAACACATAATTAGAACTGCTGACTTCAACATACCTCTATGCAGTATGCCAAGAATGAGTCAGCACATGGAAACTTTAACAACACCAGGGCAATTTATCAAATTTGCATCTGCAGAATATTTTGTCCAACAACAGCTGAATATAAAGCATAATTTATTTTCAATCAACCATGCAACATTCCCATTTACCTCCATAGAAAAAGTTTCTAAACATTTGGAAAAAATGAAATCACATAATTGACAGCAAAACAGAAACCTAAGAAGAAAATCTTCAAGTGTGTAAAAACAAGTAACATATAGGTGGTACAGGATATTTGATCACATTGTTAACCCTGAGATTTCTGTTATTTGATGAAAAAAGCTCTTTCTAGTTGTGGTGTGCCTCAGTCTTAGCACGCATTTTTAATCCATTTGGCTAAAATGCAGACATACCCTTAGTACACAGTTTTAATTCCAAACAATAAAGTTAAGTTTAGTTTGTAAAAGGAAGCACCCATATTTGACAGTGATTACTAATTGAGAGTCAGATAGTAATGAATCACAGAAAGATTTGACAGAAGAGGATATACTCAACTCTCATGAGAAGAGAAAGGGAAACGACTTGGAGAGCAGGTCAGACAGTTTGGCAATTATACTGGGAGAGTTTTACAGAGACAAGTTGAAGTAAGAACAAGCTCGACACAAGTAAAGATAAAAGAACCCAGAGAATGAGAAGGAGCCAGAATAGAACAGATTGCCATGGTTAGCTTGAGGCCAAGCAGAGCAAAAAGAGAAAAGCCAGATTGGATCAGTCAATTTGGAGAGGATTTGGAGCCAGAACAGCTACTTTGAAACCACCAGCCAGAGTTCAGAAAGAACTAGAGTGGTTATACCAGGTTGCAATGTCACCAGCAATGAAGGAGTGTTCCTCTTTCTCCAGAACCTCACCAACATCTGCAGTCACCTGAGTTTTTGATCTTAGCCATTCTGACTGGTGTGAGGTGGAATCTCAGGGTTGTTTTGATTTGTATTTCCCTGATGATTAAGGATGTTTAACATTTCTTTAGGTGTATCTCAGCCATTAGGTATTCCTCAGTTGAGAATTCTTTGTTTAGCTCTGAACCCCATTTTTAATAGGGTTATTTGATTCTGTGAGGTATAACGTCTTGAGTTCTTTGTATATATTGGATATTAGCCCTCTATCAGATATAGGATTGGTAAAAATCTTTTCCCAATATGTTGGTTGCCACTTTGTCCTATTGACAGTGTCCTTTGCCTTACAGAAGCTTTGTAATTTTATGAGGTTCCATTTGTTGATTCTTGACCTTAGAGCATAAGCTATTGGTGTTCTGTTCAGGAAATTTTTCCCTGTGCCCATGTACTCAAAGCTCTTCCCCACTTACTTTTCTATTAGTTTCAGTGTATCTGGTTTGATGTGGAGGTCCTTAATCCACATGGACTTGAGCTTTGTACAAGGAGATAGGAATGGATCAATTTGCATCCTTCTACATGCTAACTGCCAGTTGAGTCAGCACCATTTGTTGAAAATGCTGTCTTTTTTTCCACTGGAAGGTTTTAGCACCTTTGTCAAAGATCAAGTGACCATACATGTGTGGGTTCATTTCTGGGTCTTCAATTCTATTCCATAGATCCACCTGCCTGTCACTGTACCAATAGTTTGGCAGTTCCTCAGAAAATTGAACATAGTACTACAAGAAGAACCCGCTATACCACTCCTGGGCATGTACCCAGAAGATGCTCCAACACATAATAAGAACACATGCTACACTATGTTCATAGCAGCCTTATTTATAATAGCCAGAAACTGGAAACAACCCAAATGTCCCTCAACAGAGGAATGAATACAGAAAATGTGGTAAATCTACACAATGGAATACTACTCAGCTATTAAAAACAATGAATTTGAGCCAGTCCCAAAACACCCAGTGGAAGCTCCACTCTCAGGTGCTCTAACAAGTCCAGGATCACAGGATCCCAGAATCACAGAATCACAGAGACAGCTTGACTCTGAAAAGTTCTGACACAACCAGGATCACAGGAAGGACAGGCTCCAGTCAGATTTAGCAAGGGCAGGTAGCACTAGAGTTAACCAGATGGCAGGAGGCAAGTTTAAGAATATAAGCAACACAAACCAAGGTTATTTGCCATCATCAGATACTCCCACCATACTTGCCAATACTCCCACCATAGCAACTCCTGGACAAACCATCACACTGGAAAAGCAAGATTCAGATATAAAATCACTTTTCATGATGATGATACAGGACTTTAAGAAAGAAATACAGGAGAACATGGGTAAACAGCTAGAAGCCCTTCAAAAGGAAACACAAAATCCCTTAAAGAGTGCTCGCTTTGGCAGCACACATACTAAAATTGGAACACTTCAGAGAAGAATAGCATGGCCCCTGTGCAAGGATGACATGCAAATTCCTGAAGAGTTCCATACTTTTTTAAAAAGAAACAAAATCCCTTAAAGAACTATAGGAAAAAAACAATCAAACAGGTGAAGGGAATGAGCAAAACCATCCAGAATCTAAAACTGGAAAGAGAAACAATAAAAAAATCACAAGGAAATACAACCCTGGAGATAGAAAAACTAGGAAAGAAATCAGGAGTTGTAGATGCAAGCATCACCAACAGAATATAAGAGATAGAAGACAGAATCTCAGGGGCAGAAGACATAATAGAAAACATTGACACAATAGTCAAAGAAAATGCAAAAAGCAAAAAGCTCCTAACCCAGAACATCCAGGAAATCCAGGATGCAATGAGAAGACCAAACCCAATGATAATAGATATAGAACAGAGTAAAGATTCCCAAGGTAATGGGCCAGTAAATATCTTCAACAAAATTATAGAAGGAAACTTCCCTAACCTAAAGAAAGAGATATGCATGAGCATACAAGAAGCCTATAGAACTCCAAATAGACTGGACCAGAGAAGAAATTCTAATTACATCACATAATAATCAAAACACCAAATACACTAAACAAAGAAAGAATTTTAAAAGCAGTAAGGGAAAA
>NW_022196905.1:71017559-71039509 GCF_008632895.1 Mastomys coucha | reverse complement strand
TGTATCCAAAATCATGCCTACAATTCATTCCTTGGCGCAGCAGAACTGTCAACTCTCAGCTTAGCTACAAGGTAAAATCCTTTGGTGATGTGAGGGTCATTGAATTACAGCCTTATTACAATGAAATCCAATGTCTTAAAATTGTTCTTATTTTGGGCTTGTACCACAGTAATAGCCAAGATTTTAAGCTCTACTAAATACAAAACAAACAAACGAACAAACAAACAAAAAGACTTTATATATTTATGTTCATTTAAAAAATACAAGTAGTGATGCATTATTTTGAAATATACAGTTAATATGCTTGGAGTTATTTAAAATTTATATTGAAAAAAGTATGTATTTTCAGTATTGCTATAGACAAACATCTACATAAGACTGTTAAATTGATTGTTTTATATCAAACAATGTTTATAATACTCATTTTTATTGTTATAATATTTTAAAAATTTTAAAGAATATGACAAAAAAGATATTGTAGGTATTGCAGGGGGTGTCTGGGAGGAGTTGGGGTACAAAAGGAAAACAAGAATGTGATGCAATTCTATTTACTTATGTTTTTAAATGTTAACAAATTCAGATAAATTGAAATCATGTAACTTTTCTTATAATGCAATAAAAGTTAAAAATAAAATTTAAAAAAAGAATAAATAAAGAAATTACAAGTGTAAAAAAACACAATGAATTTGTGAAATTCTTAGGGAAATGGATGGATCTGGAGAATATCATACTGAGTACATGGTATGCACTCTCTGATAAGTGGATATTAGCCCAGAAGTTCAGAATACCCATAATACAGTCCACAAACCACAAGCAACTCAAGAAGGAACACCAAAGTGTGGATACTTCATTCCTTCTTAGAAGGGGGAATAAAATACCCATCTTAGGAGTTGTAGACACAAACTATGGAGCAGAGACTGAATGAAGGACAATCCAGAAACTGCTCTACCTGGGAATCCTTCCCATATTCAATCATAAAACCCAGACACTATTGTGGATGTCAACAAATGCTGGCTGACAGGATCCTGACATAGCTGTCTCCTGAGAGGCTCTGACAGTACCCGACTAATATGGAAGTAGAGGCTCACAGCCATCCATTGGACTGAGCACAGGGTCCCCAATGAAGTAGCTAGAGAAAGGACCCAAGTAGCTGAAGGATTTGCAACCCCTTAGGATAAACAACAATATGAACTACCTAGTACCTTCAGAGCTCCCAGGACTAAACCACCAACCAAAGAGTACACATACCTCCAGCTGCATATGTATAGCAAAGGATGGCCAAGTTGGTCATCAATGGGAGGAGAGGCCTTTGGTCCTGAGAAGGTTTATGTCCTGGTGTAGGGGAATGCCAGGGCCAGGATATGGGAGAGGGTGGGTTGGTGAACAGGGGGAAGGGGGGGAATAGGTTTTTGTTTTGTTTTGTTTTGTTTTGTTTTTCTGGAGGGGAAACAGAGAGAGGAGATATCATTTGAAATGTAAATGAAGAAAATATCTAATAAAAATAAAGAACTAGAAAGGGTAAGTTTATTCAGCATTAAGTTTCAGAGGCTGAAAACATTCTATTCCTAGACTGGATTGTATGAAGGCTAGAAGCTTCCAAGACTAGGTTAGGAGACTGAGGAAATAAGCCTCAGAGATGACAATTACCACAGGAGAATAAAAGTTACCTTTAGACCTATGTAAATAATCAATGATTTTTTAAATATCACAATAAAAAAGAGAAACATTTTCAATTGGTAGAAAACATAATATATACAAGTGATATCTAGCTTCATAGATTTTAGAGATTTACTACTATTGTACATATTGGTAGATTGTTCTTTTTATATTGCTAAGTGGTTTTCTTTTATATAGTTAATTGGTTAGTAGAGGACAATGATTCCAGTATAAGGGCTTACATGGTTAAGTATTTTTCAGAGAAAAATAATCTCTGGGCAATGAGTACAATGTTTGTGGCAACTTGAATTTCCTTAGCAATGCATAAAAATTACAATTGCTCCTCAGTCTCACACCAGTTTAATGTTAATCATTTTCATCTTAGTTTCCCTAATTATATCAATGGGATCTTCCAGTTTACTTTTGAAATTATGGATATCTTGGCTACTGTTAATTATTTCCTGACATTTTTATAATCAAATTCCTATCACTGCGAGGATTTTAATATTACCATATGGTAGACAATAGAAAGGGTCCAATCTGGTTTTCCCAAGTTAACTATTCAACAAAATTCTTAACATTTCCATATAAGGATATGGCTCCTTTGTTACAGGTTATGTATATTTCTGCATATTCTCAGTGTTTGGGTCCACTAGAAATAATGCTGAAACATGACAAAAACAAGCCTCCATATTTATGCCCAAGACAAAATACTAGATTTATAGAACTCTTAAACATCATTAAAAAAAAAACAAGTCACTCCTTCTGCATAAAGACAATAAGAATCAAACATTCCAAGATGAAGTGGTTAGAAGTCATAATTGAATACGAAACAAGCATTTCAGGTTATTGAATTCCATAAAATCCCTGGACAATTGGACAATGGCTTGCACCTAATATTTTTGCTCCCATCTGAAACAATAAAATTATTTACCTAATTTTTTCCAGCTCAATCTCCCTCGCTGGTCAGAACTGCTTTAGATCCAGGGTCATTTGTCCTGATTTGTATCCTAAGTGTGCTAAGTCACTTCTTTCATCCACTGGTACAATTTATTAGGCTCCTTTGCATAAACTCATTTCAGCTTCTTGTACCTGCTATTGACAATTCCTGTAAAGTTTTCTGAATCTTTGTGGGAGCTTGCTTTGGATCTATAAATACCTTACAGTGTAGTCCTAGGGGGAAAGAAACATTTATTTAATCATATTTAACAAGATGCTTGCCACTTTCCAATTTTTCCTTTTTCAATATGTACAAATTTATTTAGCTGCTTTCTTGATTGTTGCTGTATTATTATCTCTTTGTCTTCTTCAGTTCACTCTAAAGCCTTTCAAATGATTCTTTGTTCATTTCCAGATCTCACCTTTGGCATCTCATCACCATAATTGAAATGGTGTGGTGAATTTTCTTAACTACTCAATATCTTTTCTGAAAGCTTCAAAAACCTTCAAAGAAACACACACATATTGAATTTGTGTCATTTTGTTATGCCCTGATCATGATCTTCAATAATTTTCTACATTATTATTGTTTTGTTGTTAATTATTATGATCATTATTTTATCTCATTATGACTCTTTACAAAGAAATTCTCACACTTTTTTGTGATTTCCTTTCTTTTCATCTTCTAATAATTTTCTAAAACGTTTCATTTTCTACTTTGAAAGCCTAATTATCTCAAGCATAATACACTTTTTAATGGTTCTCATTAACTTTAGAGATATGCCAAACATGATTTGTCAGCACACCAAAGAACAGGGGAAGAGGGAACCAGCCCCAGGTGTTTGTGAAGATAATGTGCTATATGCAAACATTTTGCATAAAACAAACAACACTGTACGATTCCAACTGAACTAGTCTTTCCCACCCATATGTGTATGTACTTTAAAAAATAACATTTTGTTTATTCTTTGAGAATTCCAGGTAGTGTATTTTGGTCATATTCATCTCCTTCCCCTGACTCCTCTCAGACTCTCTTAAACCTCACTACCTACCCAGCTTCATAGCTTTATTGCCTTGCTTATGCCCTCACTGCTTTTGCTCTAGGTCAAAAAAAATAAATAAATAAAAGTAAAGTAAAACACCTCGTCTAGTTTGCGTTACCCACTTAGTCCTGGGTTTGGGACCTACCCTGGAGTATGGTCAATATACCAGGTATCCCTCCAGCAAAAAATCTCTTCATCCCAGCAACTATCAAACGGCAATAACAGCCACAGATGCGTTTGAGTCTGTACAGGTGTTATGAATGTGGTTAATGTCTCAAGTTCATATGTGCATCTGGCCTGTCCTCTCTTGGAAGCAGGAACTTTGCCATGAAAGTTATCGACCAGCCCTGGATCTAACAAGATGCATACATGTACTTACTTTATATTTTGACATTATATGAAATTCCACAGTCTTCCAACTAGATCCCTTCATTAACGTTGATGATGTTTGTGTGTGATTCATTCTCATAAACATTACTCCTCTGTCCTGCCTCAGGTGTGACTGTGGAACTGAGATACTTTCTCCTTTGCTTGATTCTAACTTCCTCACACATACAAACTTTTAGTTTTTTTTTTTCTATGATTTTGGCATGAACATAAATTCTCGTCTTCTATTCCTTTTAGGGAGAGCAAAGTAAATACATATTTCAATACATCATCCCTCCTTCTATGAAGTTATTCACACAAAACTCGTACATTTTCTAAAGTTTCAAAAAGCATATGTGTGTGTTTCTGTATGTGCATGTGTATGTATAGATATGTGTGTAAGTATATGCATGTGTATGTATGTACATGTGTATTTGTGTGCATTTGTATGGGTGTGCATAGGTATGTGTATTTGTGTACATATGTGTGTATGTGATTGAACATGTGTGTGAGTATGTGTATGTGATTGTGTGCATGAATGTGTGTGTGTGTGTGTTTTTAACCTCTCCATGGCTGAATTTCTAATTACTAAGGAGAGGAAAGAAGATAGGTTTGTCTATGGATTTTAATTAGGTGATGCTTACAGTGAAGATCTGCAACCTACACTAGTACAGTACTGAAGAATTAAGGAGACTCAGGGTCAAGTTAACATTCTTTGAAATTTGAACTGGGAGAGCTATAGAATTTAATGACAGCTTCATGAGAAGAAATGATGAATTTGATCCTATCAAAGCCGCAACTCCTTCCTGAGACATTTGACATTTGAGAGATCAATCTTGACATTCAAGACATAATAAATCTTGAGTCTTTCAGAAATGTGAAAATATGTCTACAGTCTTCAGTGTCAGCTCACTCTTTGATTCCAAACAAAGTTATAAACACATATGCATTCTCTGTGTGTGTGTATATATATACATATACATATGTATATATATGATATATATGTATATATATATATATTGATTTGACTTGTACATATTTGTTATTAAACTACTTTTTTCATGAAACATGAGTTGTTTGACACTTCAGAATACTGACTTTAGAGATGATCATGAATGGAAACTAAAAGATAACTTGTAATGCAGCTGTCTGAAAGTTTGTCAGGACATACATACCTATGTCTCACTGAGCATTGTCTTTTGGGTTTGTGCCTTGTCTCAATAATATAGTTTTTGAATAATATGAATGTTTATTTATACTGGCAAGTCCCTGAAAGTTTAAACTTTTAAGTCACAACTATTAAAGGAGCTCTCAGAATATGAAGTCAACCTCCTACATCGTGTGCTTCATGTTGCCATTATATAGCATATCTACCTTATGGGAAATATTTAAGATAGGGGAGAAAAACTGCATATTGAATTAAGGTAGTAATTATTAAATATTAATGTCATAAGTATGCTTTCAGAAAAAAATAGATCAACATGTTTGAGTCTTTCTACAATGTTTGAATTTATGAAATAACAATGAATTCATCAACTACATCAGATTCACTGACAACAACTTCCAAACTACTCTTGATTTCCCTTGATATAAGGTCAAGACAAACACAGGATTTTCTCTTACTATCTTAATTACAAATATTAACTCCCAGGTCACATAACTACACATAAAACAGTAAATCAACATACTTGCGAATATAGGTTTTAGGAATAGCTTTAGACAGTTGAAGAGGCCACAGCAGAGTTCAAGAAGTTTCACGGAGTCCTAACTAGAAGCAGGTGGCTCATAGGGATGCAGAAAGTATCTCCATGAAAATAAGATAACAAACCCTGCAAAAGGTCTATGCTTTAGGTTAAACCACAGGGCCAGAGTTTAGCTGAGTTCCAGGGCTGAGTTGAGCTGCAGAAGCAAGATGCAGGACCCTGGATTTTGTAAAAGGAAAGAGCAGGACCGGATATGACAGAGTCAAGCTGAGGCCCCTGGGATCACCTGAAGGTCTCTCTCTCTTGGCCCCTTGCTGTGTTCACTAGGTGGTGAGATGACAGGTTGGTGGAGGCTGTTGCAAACATGATACTAATTGTCTTGTTTATGGACTTCAAGTGAGGTTATCACACCCTTCCCTCAGTCTGATGTACTTGATCATCAGCTCTTGGGCCTGGCTGTCCTGATATGACTTTGGTATACCCTTGTATATTGCCCCAATTCATTTTTGATAAATTTAAAGGCTATCTATTGGACCAAAGACAAAACCTACCAGCAGCCACATTTATAAAGAGAAATGGCTTGATTTCTCTTTGTCATCAATTGGCAAAACTCAGCTAGGAGAGAAGACTGTTGGAAACATCAATTCCACCCACTGTAGAGAGAATACCTTGTGTATTGCATGGATATATAATCTGTCAATTAAAAAAAAAAACCTATGGCCTATAGGAAAGAGTAGTGTAATAAATAGGAAATCCAGTAGGCAGAGAGAATTCTGCGGCAGAGTCACAAGGGAAGATGGAAAGAGAACAGATACATGGTGCCTAAGCAGAAGTAACAGGCATGTGGGAGAATGTAGGTTAGTATAAATGGGTTATTGAAAGCTACTATCTAATCAGGGAATATGTCTAGCTATATAGCCTACATATTTGTAAATATATTTTTGAATCAGAGTAATTGTTCCTGGAGCTTGAGGTCCAGAGAGAAACAATCCATTACGACCCACACTAGGATGTTGATGGGCCTGATTTATATGGGTCTTGTCTAGATACTGGGCAGCTATTGGGAGTTCCTGAGTGCAATAGAGGCCATGTCATGTCCAGAAGACAGCATTCCACAGCCATTCCCCCATTCTTCTACTGTTACATTCTCTCTACCCTCTCTTCTACAATTTATGTTCAAGCAACTCACCAGCCTCTTTCATATGAGTACTGGGATCATTGACATAAGATATTATACCAATTTAATTTATCATTTCAAAAGAGTGATAAATTTTGTGATTATTTGCAACAGAGAAGAAGCCTCTATCCTCAACCCACCTATAGCATGTGAATTGTTTGTGACCTGTGACATACATGCTGTCTATGTTTGTAATGTCACAGCACTGGAAACATCACATTGAGCTGTATTTCTGTCACTGTTAATATATCTATCAAACACCATTTATGTTTCTATAAAAAGCAACATTCACTGAGCTTCTAACTTGTATAAATATAGTTGGGACATAGAAAATGGTTCCAAGGTTAAATATAGTCGTGCAAGAAAGAAAAAAGCCATTCACAGCAAATTGAAGTTCTCCCTTGCCCCACACCCTTCTCTTGGCAATTCAAGCCCGTAAAGCTCCTGGTATTTTTGCAACATAGCTCTAAGTATAATACTCCTACACATTTTCCCAAAAGTTAGCCTGTTAAATGAAGTGTTGCACAGCATACGAGTAAAGGAGGTTTTGAAAGTAATATAAGATTTACATTAAGAAATAGTAAAATTGAGATTTCAAAAATTACACACTCTTAATATACATTTTAGCTCAATTTTCTGGTCACGAGTCTTTGTGCTCCTTAAAAAGAAAATACATGTAGGGAAGATATAAACATAAGAAACTGCATTTGATAAGGACTCCAACTATACTTTGAAATAGAGTCAAGTAGAAAAATTTATGCACAAAATAATAGTACCCAATCTTTTATTTGAACCTCAGAATTATAACCTATTATAATGAAACACCCCATTTTGTTTAAATAGAAAATGACTGAAATAGTTTTTGCTCCCATATTTCAAGAAAAAAATAAGAAGGAATGGTGAAAGTTAGAGTGACAAGTACATGAAACAATTAACATCACTGAGTTAGCACTGTGTCGTTAAGAAGTGATATATTTAGGAATACATGTGTATGTACAAATACATATATACAAGCAATAACAATTGAGGGAAAATACGGCCATGAATTTGAAGGAGATTGGAGAAAGGTATATGGCAGAATTTGGAGGTAGAAAAGGGAAGAAAGAAGTGTAATTAAAATACAATCTCAGGGTGCTAGAGAGATGGCTCAGCCGCTAAAAGAACCGACTGATCTTCCAGAGATCCTGGGTTCAATTCCAGAAACCATGTGGTGGCTCATAACCATTTGTAATGGCATTCAATGCCCTCTTCTGTTGTGTCTGAAGACAGCTACAGTATAGTCAGATACATAATATAAATACATAATTCTTAAAATAACCCTGTAGTACTCAAATATTTTTTGAAAAAAATACATTCTCAGAAAAGAGTTTAAAAAAAAAACCTGTCTCTGGGGAGAGAGGGCTCACCAATTAAGAACATTTGCCACTATCACAGAAGATCCAAGTTTTTTTTCCTGAATACAGAGAGAGATAGAGATAGAGATAGAGAGAGAGAGAGAGAGAGAGAGAGAGAGAGAGAGAGAGATTGTTAGATAGATTGTTTGTTAGATAGACAGATAGATAGAGATAGACAGGAAAGGAAAGGATATGAGTATTTCTAGTTACAGTAGTGGAGAAAGTTTTTTATAGATATGTGGAAGAGTGTAGCCAGAAGTGCCAGAAGTACTGACCTTTCAGAGACTCCAGAGTGGGCACAACCAGACTAAGCTAGATCATGTAGGGAGACTGGGAGAGAAAGGGAAAGGTTAGAGATGGAACAAGGTGCAGCAGCCAGGATGCCAAAGGTCCAAAGAACAATCAAAATGTACAAAGGTAATCAAAATATCTGGATTATATAAAGAAGAGCCTCTGGGGAAGTCCAGTCAGAGTTCACAGTAGAGAGTAGGGCACCCTACTCAGGAGAGTGCTGCAACAGGTAGAGACTGAAGGATTCTGGGATAACTTGGAGGCCAGATCTGTTTTGATATGGAGACACCTCAGCAATTTTCTTGTTCCTAGTTTGAAACATTTTCCACATCCTCATGGTGGTAGCTTATGAACACCTGTAACTCCAATACTGAGGAATCCAATATCCTCTTCTGACTTCCATGGGTCTCAGACACATAATAGACCCATAAAAATGGTACATCAGTATTTAAAACAGAAGAAAGGGGGGACATGATTAGGTATTGCAGGATGGGAATGAACAGGAGTAAAGCCCTGAGGGTCAGCAGAAACCTCGGGAGGTAGGAGGAAGCAAGGCAACCTTGGGAGGTAGGAGATAGGGAGACCCTCTAGAATGTACCAGAGACCTGGGAAGTGAGAGATGTTCAGGACTGTAAGGGGTGGACCTTAGATTAAATGCCCAGCAGTTGGGAGAGGGAACTTGTAGAATCCACCTCCAGAAGAAATACAGAGCATCAAGTGGAAAGATGGGGTTGCCATCCCACAGTCAAAAACTCTGGCTCTGAATTGTTCCTGTCTGAAAGAACTGCAGGGACAAAAGTAGAGAAGAACCTAAGAAAAAGGAGGTCCAATGACAGGCCCAAATTGAGATCCTGCTCAGGATAACGCCCTGATGCCTGACATTATTACTGATGTTATGGTGTGCTTGCAAACAGGGGTTTATCATGACAGCCCTCGAAAGGCCTAACAAGCAGCTGAAAGTGTCAAATGCAGTTGGCTCCTGTGGTTGAATTGGGAAAAAAGCTGGAAGAAGCTGAGGAAGAATGTGATCCCATAGGAGAAACAGCAGTTTCAACTAACTGGAACCCCTGAGATCTTTCAGACACTGAGCTATCAACCAGGAACCTTACACTAGCTAATATAAGGCCCCCGATACATATATAATAGAGGACTGCCTGGTCTGGCCTCAGTGAGAGAGGATGCTCCTAACCCTTGAGAGACTTGTGGCCCCAGGGAATGGGTAGGTCTGGTGGGGTGGGGATGGGGAATGGAGGATGGAAATATCCTCTTGGAGATCAGAAGGGGGATGGTGACTGGACTATATAATTTATTAAATTAAAATAAAAATAAATAAAACAAAAGCAGCTTTAATGTATGAAGAATAGCAAAGTTTCTACTATCTCATCACTGAGAATTTTGACATTTCCAAAAACATACAGAAGGGTAAACCATTAAGAAATTCTTCAAAAACTGCTGGTCTCAGGAGGATTACCATTACATTTTGTAGAAATGCTTCTTGAAATGACCTCAATGTTCAACAAGATTTTAAAACCACTTGATCAGAAATTGTTGCACTGAAATTTGCAGAGCTACTGTGTATGTGTTTTTTTTTAACAACGAAAGGCATTCAGCTTTAATGCATTTTGCTAATCACCCTAATATGAACAGATTCTACATACTTAAGTGAAAACCATTTTCCTCCTTATTCCTGTTCCACACTTGTCTTAGAAGCTTATTAAGGTGAGTATTAAATAGTTCTGATGAAATAAGGAAACCGTGCTCTCTGGAGTGGGAGATTCAGAGGACAGCTACAACTTGTCTAAGACCATATGCTTTGAGCAATAAGAATCCCAATTAAAATGAGAAACATTACTCCAGACCTGTGCCTTCTGAGTCTAAATTCTTATTTTAATCAAATGCATGTTTGTAGGAAAGGCTATTATGTGTTAAATATGTGTATGTGGATCAGAAACATTTCACAGAGTGTAAATGACCTCTAAAACAGGTAGTATGTTATTACTTCTTGCCCAAATTCATAGAGTTTTTGAAGGGAACAGGAATAGGAGTCAATTATAAACTTTAACTATTATGTAGAATTATTTGGAAAATTAATAAAGAACAAGATTTGTCATGGTATTTTTGTCTCCTGAGTGGTGACATGTTAAGTTTTTGCTTCTTTCCATTTCAAGGGACAAGTGCATATCACTCTCAGGAGCTGTCCAGTTTCCTGGGTATATGAAAGAAAGCCAGCCAAAGATAATTTCTCTCAAGAGTGTTCTATCTTATTGGGAAGATCAATGTTGACCAAAAAAAAAAAAAAATCCATCAATAAAAAACGTCGAAGGTGACCAAAATGATACATCTGTATATTTCATGCCAATACAGAATCCTAAAAGATGGATTGGATTATCTAGTTACCTGTCCAGAAAACATGCAAGGCAAAGAAAGAAAGCAGACATAATCCAAAGACAATATATCCTACCCACCTGGTTGAATTTCCTCTTCCTATTAGGTGGTGGTGTGACATATAATGGAATCTGGAAGCAGACAGTTATTCATCTGTATCTTTATGCAGATGTCCACATCATGACATAGACATGTCTGGGGGTAAAATAATCTCTTAAAATGTCCCCAAAAGTAAATAAAGTTTCTAATAGGGAATAGAGAAGGATCAAGTGGCTTCTGAAATGGCTTTGGAAGCTAAGGTGACCACTAACATTTCCTGGATCATGACACTAGATTTATGGCCAGGTGTATAGGATTAAGACTTCTCATTGTGATAAACAATGCTAAAAAAATGTTGGTATACTTTTAGGATTCGATCAACTTTGTCAACTCAGTCCTGGAAGATGTCACAAAGTCTGAAATTACATAAAAATGAAGTGTTCCTTAATTAGATCAGATTTTTGTTAACTAGAAATGATACAACAATTCTGGTTCCTGGAGGAGCGTAAATAGATATCACTGACTTACATTATATACTGATACTTTTTAAAACCTATATTATTTAGATTTGTATAGAGTCAACTTTCCAGGGAATTCTTTAGGATTCCCTAGAAATACAAAGGGAAGTACTTTGAAGATGTATACACATGTTTCTAATGTTATGGATTGAGGGTAAAAGTATCAGTTGACAGTCAGCCAATTACAGAAAACATTACCCAGTGCTGATTGCATATAGTAATCTACAATTGTATGTTATTCAATTTGCAAATTCTTAACTCAAGTTTCTAACTGTTGACCTGATTACCAAGTCCAGTGATTTCCATACAAATCCGTATTTAAGGTGTTATCAGTTTGATATAGCTCATATAAAAGTTGCTACACCCTAAAAATCAGTTTTAAAATATTACTTAAAAACTCACACATTAAGGCTTGATTTCAAGTGGTGAGCTCTGAGGAAATTACTGGACCATTAGGGTTATAATATTATCCATGAATTAATATGCAAATCAGTTTATAATAAGATGATATAGGTGGTATGGAAACTATGAGTTGGGATCTATTTGGAGGACATAAGTCACTGTGTACTTCTTTTGCTGTTGTTGTTCTTAGTTTTTATACTCTCTCAGACAAAAAATAACTCATATGATTATCAGGCATAATCATTACAGCAGGATAATTAATTGGTTTTTCTAAGCACTTTTACATTCCATAAGTTCAAAGTAATGATTCATGTCATAGAATTATAAGGCTAGAGGAGTTACTGAATTGTTTACATGTCTTTCATTAAGACTAGTACCTGACCAAATATTGTTTATCTATTTTCTAACACTACAAGTTCATTATACATTTAAAGCAATAGTTTTTTTTTAATCTCTAGAATAGTTATTCTTTCTTTTTGGATATTTTCATTATTTACATTTCAAATGTTAATAAATGAAAAACCTTTTCCAGTTTTCCCCCTAGAAGCCACCTATCTGACTCTATTCCCCTACTCACTCCTGCCTCCCAGCTGTGGCATTCCCCTACACTGGGGCATCAAGCCTTCACAGGACCAAGGATCTCTCCTCCCATGATGTCTGACAAGGCCATCCTATGCTACATATGTGGGTGGAGCCATGAGTCCCTCCATATATACTCTTTGGTTGGTGGTTTAGTCCCAGGGAGCTCTGGAGGTACTGGTTGGTTCATATTGTCATTCTTCCTATAGGGCTGCAAACCCCTTCAGCTCCTTCAGTCCTTTCTCCATTGGAGACCCAGTGCTCAGTTCAATGGTTGGCTGTGAGCATATAGATTTTGGTCCTGCTCTCATTCACTATGCTTCTTTTCTACCATAAACTTCTGCTATGTCCATTCTGCCATGATGGTCTGCTTTAAAACACACAATCCCAGAAGCAAGAGTCCCTAGTGAGCACAATCTGAGAATTCTGAAACTGAAAGTCCAAGTAGATCTTTCCTCTTGTAAGCTAGTTTTCCAGTTACTTTTCTAAGCAACAAATTGGGTCTGATACAGGGTACCTGCAGTAAAGTTTATAAACATGTTTCTGCTTTTCTAGATTTGGGCACAAAAAAAATATACAGGAAAACTAAAATTTCCTGAATTATTTTCATTCACATTCAAAAATGTTGAATAGTGTTTATTAGAAAATAAAATATGCTTGCCAATTTTGAAAAACAAAGTCAGATTTAAATGAAGAAGGTAGCATATAGGTAGCAAGATGCCAAAATCAAGCAATGTGAGTAAGTGTCTCAGAGGGTATTGGCAAAAAGTTGCCTTAATTCCTTTTATGAACAGCTTATCATTGTGATAAATATCAAAATTAGATTCCAAAATGATTGGATTATTTTATGAGCTTCAAAAGCACTTACAGGTAACCAGCTCAGGTAATAATTTTTTTTTAATCAAAGCTCATGATGCAGGAAGAAAACTGATCATTCAGAGGTCAGAATGACACTTTACAGGCTTGAGAAATTCTTGTGTCTGACAGTAGCTGAGCATGCACCACCAGAGGTAGAACTTGAGTCAGTAGATTTATCACCCAATGAGGAACAATTCTTACATAACTAATTTTTCATTGGGGACCAATAGAACATTCTTTCTGGCACTAGTTGATTTCTTAAAGTAATGGTTTTCAGAAGAATCTGATGGATATTAATTGATACATTATAGTCAAACATCCTAACACTGAATGAGAGAATATATTCTTACTACAATTTCAAGTATGTGTGGACACTTGTTATGTAATTCTTAAGTCATAAGTTATATTAAACAGTAAAACAACTTGAGGGTTAACTGGTTTTCTCGAAAAGCTCACATGCTATACTTCAATTCAAATTCCAGGACAACAAAATTTGACTTTATTTAGAAACAGGTTATTATGTGTATAATTTGTTAAGTTAGTTAATTTTTGAAGTCATACTGTAGTACAGTGAGACTTGCATCTTTATAAGAAGAAAAACTTGTAAACACATACAGAGAGATATATAGGGGGCGAGATAAAAGGGAGAAAGTAGCAGGGGGAAGATAAGGAGGGGGGATGAAAAAACTTTATACCTAAAGAACATCAAAGAGTTTCATGGAATCAATAGAATTTAGGCAAAGGTGCCTCAACAATGAACCAACTATGCTAACATCTTGGTCCCAGACTCCTGACCTGCAGAATGGTAAGACAATCAATTCCAGTGGCTTCTAGTGTGTGATACTTTGTTACAGCCTCCCTAAAAATCAACTATGATGCTCCCCAATACATAATTTATCACAGTTGTATTTCAGGCTTGATGATTCATATATCTGACAAACACAAAGGTGGCCATGACCTCTTCTCTAAAAGTAACAGGACACTGTTATCCATGGCTTTAGTAGCTACAATATCACTCCAATTATCACTGGTGGCTTGGAATGAACTTCAGTAGAAGATGGTTTTAGAAAATCAATTTGCTATGGGCCAGAGTTGCTGAAATACTACACTCATCCTGACTCACATGCACATACACACGCACACACATAGACACACACGGTGCAGAGTACTCAAAGTCTGTGATCAAGATTAAATAGAATAATTAAACTTGGGATTGGAAATTTTGGTAAAAAAAATATGTGAGTATTTAAAATAATAGCAAAATGAGGTGAGACCACCATTTTCTCTCTAGTGACTTTCTAAGGCAGGACCAGCCAGGTGGCACAGGCTACAGAAGCAGCAGGGAGCTGGGACAGGGTTCTTTCCACCCCCATCTACAACCAGGAGGTGTGCCTGTTCCACAGCTCTCTGTGCACATTTACTGAAAAGGGGAGAGCTTGTCTCCAGAGAATGCTCTGACCTATAGACTAAGAAGAGATGGCCATTTTCTCTCTAGTGACTTTCTAAGGCAGGACCACCCAGTAGGCACAGGCCACAGAAACCGCAGAGCAGCTGAGATAGGGTCCTTCATTCACCCATCTGCACCTAGGAGGGACAGCTAATCCACAGACCTCTCTGCACTGGTCTTACCAGGGGAGAGATGACCTCCCAGGAGGGCTAACACAGGCTTACAGACCCACAGGAGGAACAGGCTCCAGGCAGAAACAGCAAGAACATCTAACACCAGAGATTAACAGATGGTGAAAAGCAAACACAAGAATCATACCAACAGAAACCAAGACTACTTGGAATCATCAGAACCCAGTACTCCCACCACAGCAAGTCCTGGATACACCAACACAGCAAAAAAAAAAAAAAAAGCAAGATTTAGATCTAAAATCATATCTCATGATGCTGATAGAGGAATTTAAGAAGGATATAAATAACTTAAGAAATGCAGGAGAGCACAGGTAAACAGGTACAAGCTCTTAGAGTGGAAACACAAAAATTCCTTAAAGAATTACAGAACACAAGTAAACAAGTAGAAGCCCTTAAAGAGAAAACACAAAATCCCTTAAAGAATTACAAGAAAACACAACCAAACAGGTGAAGAAATTGAACAAAACCATCCAGGATCTAAATATAGAAGTAGAAACAATTAAGAGATCACAAAGAGAGACAACTCTGGAAATAGAATACCTAGGAAAGAAGTCAGGAGCCATAGATGCAAGCATCACCAACAGAATACAAGAGATAGAAGAGAGAATCTCAGGTGCAGAAGATACCATAGAAGACATTGACACAACAGTCAAAAAAAAAAAAAACCACAAAATATAAAAAGATCCTAACCCAAAACATCCAGGAAATCCAGTACACAATGAGAAGACCAAACCTATGGATAATATAGAAGAAAGTGAAGACTTCCAACTTAAAGGGCTAGTAAATATCGTCAACAAAATTATAGAAGAAAACTTCCCTAACCTAAAAAAAAGAGATGCCCATGAACTTTCAAGAAGCCTACCGAACTCCAAATAGTTTGACCAGAAAAGAAATTCCTCCTGTCACATAATAATCAAACACCAAATGCACAAAACAAAGAAAGAATATCAAAAGCAGTGAAGGAAATAGGTCAACTAACATATAAAGGCAGATTATACCAGACTTCTCACCAGAGACCATGAAAGCCAGAAGAACCTGGAATGATGTCATACAGACCCTACAAGAACACAAATGCCAGCCCAGGCTACTATACCCAACAAACCCTCAATTAACATAGATGGAGAAACCAAGGTATTCCATGACAAAACCAAATTTACACAATATATTTCCACAAATCCAGCGCTTCAAAGGATAATTAAATTGAAAACTCCAACACAAGAAGGGAAACTACATCCTAGAAAAAGCAAGAACCTTTCAAAAAATTTTTCAACAAAACAAAAAGAAGATAACCACATGAACAGAATTCCAACTCTGTTTGTTGTTAACAAAAATAACAGGAAGCAACAATTACTTTTCCTTAATATCTATTAACATCAATGGACTCAATTCCCCAATAAAAAAACATAGACTATCAGACTGGGTACATAAACAGGACCCAATATTTTGTTGCATATAGGAAACTCACCTTAGTGACAAAGACAGAATAAAAGGCTGGAAAACAATTTTGCAAGCAAATGGTCCCAAGAAACAAGCTGGAGTAGTCATTCTAATATTGAATAAAATCGACTTGCAACCTAAAGTGATCAAAATAGATAAGGAGGGACACTTCATACTCATCAAAGGTAAGATCTATCAAGATGAACTCTTAATTCTGAACCTCTATGCTTCAAATGCAAGAGCATCTATATTCATAAAAGAAACTTTACTAAAGTTCAAAGGACACATTGTACTGCACACAATAATAGTGGGAGACTTCAATACCTCACTCTCTGCAATGGACAGATCATGGAAACAGAAACTAAACAAAGACACAGTGACCCTAGCAGAAGTTATTAAACAAATGGGTTTAACAGATATCTACAGAACAATTTATCCTAAAACAAAAGGATATACCTTCTTCTCAGCACCTCATGGTACCTTCTCCAAAATTAACCATATAATCAGTCACAAAACAGGCCTCAACAGATACAAGAAAATTGAAATAATTCCTTGCATCTTATCAGATCACCATATACTAAGGCTGGTCTTCAATAACAACACACACAGAGAGAAAAGCTTAACAACACGCTACTTAATGATAACTTGGTCAAGGAAGAAATAAAGAAAGAAATTAAAGACTTTCTAGAATTTAATGAAAATGAAGCCACAACATACCTAAAATAATAGAATACAATGAAAGCAGTCCTAAGAGGAAAATTCATAGCTCTGAGTGCCTCCAAAAGGAAACCGGAGAGAGCATACACCTACAGTTTGACAGTACATCTGAAAGCTCTAGAACAACAAGAAGCAAATTCACCCAAGAGGAATAGATGGCAGGAAATAATCAAACTCAGGGCTGAAATCAACCAAGTGGAAAGAAAAAGAACCACACAAAAAATCAACCAAACCAGGATCTGGTTCTTTGAGAAAATCAACAAAATATATTAACCCTTAGCCAGACTAACTAGAGGGCACAGAGACAGTATCATAATTAACAAAATCAGAAAGGAAAAGGGAGACATAACAAAAGAAACTGAGGAAATCCAAAAAATTATCAGATCCTACTACAAAAGCCTATACTCAACAAAACTGGAAAACCTGGATGAAATGAACAATTTTCTAGACAGATAGCAGGTACCAAAATTAAATAAAGATCAGATCAATGATCTAAACAGCCCCATATCCCCTAAAGAAATAGAAATGGTCATTAATAGTCTTCCAACTAAAAAAGCCCAGGATCAAATGGGTTTAGGGCAGAGTTTTATCAGACCTTCAAAGAAAACCTAATACCAATACTCCTCAAGCTATTCCACAAAATAGAAACAGAAGTTACTCTACCCAATTCATTCTATGAAGCCACAATTACTCTGATGCCTAAATCACACAAAGACCTAATGAAAAAAGAAAACTTCAAATCAATTCTCCTTATGAATATTGATGCAAAAATACTCAACAAAATTTTTACAAACTGAATCCAAGAACACAACAAAATGATCATCCATCATAATCAAGTAGGCTTCATCCCAGAGGTGCATGGATGGTTTGATATACAGAAATCTATCAACATAATCAACTATATAAACAAACTCAAAGAAAAAAAACATATGATCATCTCATTAGATACTAAGAAAGCATTTGACAAAATCCAACACCTTTTCATGATAAAAGTCTTAGAAAGATCAGGAATTCAAAGGTCATACATAAACAAAGTAAAATCAATATACAGCAAAGCTCCAGCCAACATCAATCTAAATGGAAAGAAACTTGAAGCAGTCCACTAAAATCAGCAACTAGGCAAGGATGCCCACTCTCTCCCTACCTATTCAACATTGTACTTGAAAACCTGGCCAGAGCAATTAGACAACAAAAGTGATCCCTGAGATCAAAGGGACACAAACTGGAAAGGAAGAAGTCAAATTATCACTATTTGCCGATGATATGATAGTATAATTAAGTAATTCCAAAAATTCCACCAGAGAACTCCTACACCTGATAAACAACTTCAGCAAAATAGCTGGATATAAAATTAACTCAAACAAATCAGTGGCCTTCTTCTACACAAAGGATAAACAGGCTGAGAAAGAAATTAGGGAAACAACACCCTTCACAATAGTCACAAATACTATAAAATACCTTGGTGTGATTCTAACTAGGCAAGTGGAAGATCTCTATGACAAGAGCTTCAGGTCTCTGAAGAAGGATATTGCAGAAGATCTCAGAAGATGGAAGACCTCTTATGCTCATGGATTGGCAGGATTAATATAGTAAAAATGGCCAGTTTGCCAAAAGCAATCTACAGATTCAATGCAATCCTCATCAAAATTCCAACTCAATTCGTCACAGACTTGGAAAGAGCAAATTGCAAATTCTTCTGGAATAACAAAAACCTAGGATAGCAAAAACTATTCTCAACAATAAAAGAACCTCTGATGGAATCACCATCCTGGAACTTAAGCTGTATTACTTTTCTTTTTTTAATTTTTTTATTTATTTATTTTTATTAGATGTTTTCTTTATTTACAATATCTCCTTTCCCAGGTTCCCCTCCAAAAAAATAGAAAAAAAATAAAAAATAAAACAAAAACTAAAACATTCCCCTGTTCCCTCCCCCCTCCCCCCTCCTCCTGCTCGCCACCCTACCCTCTCCCTCTTACTGACCCTGGCATTCCCCTACCCTGGGGCATAGAACCTTCACCAGGGCAAGGTCCTCTCCTCCCATTGATGACCAGCTTGGCCATCCTCTGCTATACCCATGCTGCTGGAGCCATGAGTCCTCCCATTTGTACTCTTTGGTTGGAGTTTTAGTCCCTGGGGGTTCTGAGGGTACTAGTTAGTTCATATTGTTGTTCATCCTAAAGGGCTGCAAAACTTTCAGCTCCTTGGGTTGTTTCTCTAGCTCCTTCACTGGGGACTCCGTCCAAAGGATGGCTGTGAGCCTCTACTTCTGTATTAGTCAAGTACTATCAGAGCCTCTCAGGAGACAGCTATATCAGGCTCCTGTCATCCAGCACTTATTGTGATAAAAACTGCATGGTATTGGTACAGTGATAGATAGGTGGATCAATGGAATACAATTGAAGACTCAGAGATGAACCCACACACCTATGGTCACTTGATCTTTGACAAAGGAACTAAGCCTTCCAGGGGAAAAAAAAACAGCAATTTCAATAAATGGTCCTGGCTCAACTAGTGGTTAACATGTAAAATAATGCAAATTGATCCATTCCTATCTCTTTGTACAAAGCTCAATCCAAGTGGATCAAGGACCTCCATATAAAACCAGATACACTGAAACTAATAGAAAAGAAAGTGGGGAAGAGCCTGGAACACATGGGCACAGGGGAAATTTTCCTGAACAGAACACCAATAGCTTATGCTCTAAGATCAAGAATTGACAAATGGGACCTCATAAAATTGCAAAGCTTTAAGGCAAAGCTTTTTGTCAATAGGACAAAAGAGCAACCTACAGATTTGGAAAAGATCTTTACCAAACCTACATCCAAGAGAGGGCTAATGTTCATTATATACAAAGAACTCAAGAAGTTAGACTCCAAAGAACCAAATAATATTATTAAAAAAGGGGGTGGGAGCTAAACGAAGAATTCTTAACTGAGGAATACCAAATGACTGACAAGCACCTAAAGAAATGTTCAATATCCTTAATCATCAGGGAAATTAAACTCAAAACAACCCTGAGATTCCACCTCACACCAGTCAGAATGGCTAAGATCAAAAACTCAGGTGACAGCAGATGCTGGCAAGGTTGTGGAGAAAGAGGAACACTCCTCCATTGCTGGTGGGACTGCAAGCTGGTACAACCACTCTGGGAATCAATTTGGTGGTTCCTCAAGAAATTGGACATAGTACTACCTGAGGACCCAGCTACACCACTTCTGGGCATTTACCCAGAAGATGCTCCAACATTTAATAAGAACACATACTCCACTATGTTCATAGCAGCCTTATTTATAATAGCCAGAAGCAGGAAAAAAAAACTAAATGTCCCTCAGCAGAGGCATGGATACAAAATATGTGGTACATTCACACAATGGAGTACTATTCAGTTATTAAAAACAATAAATTTATGAAATTCTTAGGGAAATGGATGGATCTGGAGAATATTACACTGAGTGAGGTATCCCAAACACAAAAAAACACACATGGTATGTACTCTCTGATAAGTGGATATTAGCCCAGAAGCTTGGAATACCCAAAACACAATCCACAAACCACCAGGAACTCAAGAAGGAAGACCAAAATGTGAATACTTCAATCCTTCTTAGAAGGGGGAACAAAATATCCATGGAAGGAGTTGCAGAGACAAACTATGGAGCAGAGACTGAAGGAAGGACAATCCTGAGACTGCCACACCTGGGAATCGTTCCCATATTCAGTCACCAAACCCAGACACTATTGTGGATGCCAGCAAGTGCTGGCTGACAGGAGCCTGATATAGCTGACTCATGAGAGGCTCTTACAGTGCCTGACTAATACAGAAGTAGAGGCTCACAACCATCCATTGGACTGAGCACAGGGTCCCCAATGAAGGAGCTAGAGAAAGGACCCAAGGAGCTGAAGGATTTGCAACCCCTTAGGACGAACAACAGTATGAACTAACTAATACCCTAAGAGCTCCCAGGGACTAAACCACCAACCAAAGAGTACACATGGTGGGATTCATGGCTCAAGCTGCATATGTAGCAGAGGAAGGCCAGTTGGTCATCAATGGGAGGAGAGGCCTGTGAAGGTTCTATGTGCCAGTGTAGGGGAATACCAGGCCAGGAAATGGGAGAGGGTAGGTTGGTGAACAGGGAGAGGGGAGAAGGAACAGGGTTTTTCTTCCCCCAGAGGGTAAACTGGGAAAGGAGATATCACTTGAAATGTAAATAAAGAAAATATCTAATAAAAATAATAATAGCAAAATGACTTGATATGACAGCTTTACTAATTCATACTCGCAAACAAAGGAGTTATCTACTTTCATGGTATTAGAAGGTACACACTGGCAAAATGAAAAATCAACATGTCTAAGTGAGAGGACATCTCAGAATCATCCAAATTCATATTCACAGACCACATATATTCTCTCGTTTTAAGTGAAAAGTCTCACAAAATATATTAGTGTGGGTCATAAGTTTGCTTCTATTCTTGGTCACTAAATATCTCATTTGATGAGCCTATTTATAAAATGTCCATAGCAAAAGTAGTGGAGGCTTAGTATAAACTAGAATAGGCAAAATATCAACAGCAGAAGTGAATACTAACCCCAAGATCATATACCAGGGAAATCATGCAACTCTTAGAAATGAAAGCATTTAATTGGAAGGTTGATATCACTTTTAGAGGATTTGTACATGATTAACATGGTAGGAAACAAAGAGGCTGGGTTCTAGATCAGTAGACAAGAGCTTTGCATCCTGATCCAGAGAGAGGGAGGAAAGGAGAGAGAGAGAGAGAGAGAGAGAGAGAGAGAGAGAGAGAGA
>NW_022196905.1:71016701-71017549 GCF_008632895.1 Mastomys coucha | reverse complement strand
GAGAGAGAGAGAGAGAGAGAGAGAGAGAGAGACTTAAACTTTGGAAACCCTAAAGCCCACTCCCTGTGACACATCTCTTCTGACATACCATGTCTTCTAATTCTTCCCACACAGTTCCACTGTTACCAAACATTCAAACATATCAGCCTGTGGTAACCACTCTCATCCAAACCCCCACAGCCAACAGAGATTCAGTGATGCATTGAGAAGAATGTAGTTACCTGTGGATTTGTAATGACATTCCATAAGATATGTAACCCAGGCTGGCATGCTGCACACAATGTCCTCGTTTTCAGGAGGCTCAGAAAGAAGGGCAAATTTACCAACAATTGAAAGTAAACTGTGCAACTCCATCTCAAAACAACAAATGACTTAATCTGGTAGATATACTCATTCCCAGCTCCTTTGCTGATAGAATTTGTGAGTCCTGAAAATAAGGAATTCATATGGGAATACCCTTCATAGGACACAAGGTGTGGTTCACTGTGGTTGCAAATTTAATATTCAAAGAATATGTGTTCTGCTAGTGAACAAGCCTCGCCTTTATTAAAGTATAAATTCTGCTTGACCTTAGGCTAAATTTCATTTCTCATTTTGATCAACTAGTGGGCAACAACATGCATCAATATAGTATTTTGAGAAGCTTATACAATCAATAAAGATAATTTTGTTGTTTTCATTGCTTGGATCAAAGAGAACTTTGAAATATTGGTGGCCATTAAACTGAACTGAACTGAACTGAAGCAGTATGACCAAGAAAGAAACCTTCTAGAGTTCAGTTCTAGAGCAATAAGATTTGTGTTACACCTTACCTTACATATATATACATACATATATATATATATATA
>NW_022196905.1:71002114-71016691 GCF_008632895.1 Mastomys coucha | reverse complement strand
ATATATATATATATATATATCCTTAGCTGACTGTGTAAGAAGACCAAAAAGAAGTTGTATGGAAGGAGAGTATAATTTTAACAATGCATGCATGTTAAGCCTTTAAATCAAATACAAAATTAGACACAATGGGCAAGGCATATAGGAGATGTCTATAATAACATTTGAGAAACAAAGCAGGAAAAATTTGAAGTCAAGATCCATCTAATATACACACCTGGCCTCTCTCTATCAAATAAAAAAAAAGAAAGAAAGGTAAAAACTGAAAATAAAAGAACAACAAATTAGTTAGTCAACGTGATCAGTTAAGTTATAGTAATTGACATCTTTCTCCATTCTCGTAAGGCTTAATTATTGATGACTTATGTGAATGACATTTACAGACCTTTGTCCTATAATGTCTTTTTCTTTAGCATCCCTTTTTTTCCTTTTATATTATTTATTTCACATCCAAACTGCATGCCTCTCCTCCCAGTCCTTCTCCCCCACCTTGCCCTGCCCCCATCTACTCCTCCTCCATTTCACTTCAGAAAAAGGCAGGCCTGACAAGGCACCTTCTCTTCTATTAAGGTTAGACAAGGCAACACAGTAGAGGAAAAGGGTTCCAAAGCCAATCAACAGAGTCAGAGACAGTTCCTGCTTCCACTGCAATGAGACCTGCAAGGTCAGACTACACACTGTAGCATATGTGTAGAGGAACTAAGTCAGTGGCATGCCGGGTTCTTGGATGGCAGCTCAGTATCTGTGAATCGCTATAAGCTCAAGTTAGTTGATTTTGTATGTTTTCTAGTGGTGTCTTGGACCCCTCTGGACCCCTCTGTCTCCTATCATCCTTCTTCTTCTTCTGCAAGATTCTGCAAACTCCACCTAATGTTTGGATATGGTTCTTTGCATCTGTTTCCATATGTTGCTGAGTGAAGCTTCTCTGATGACAATTGAGCTAGATACCAATCTATGACTATAGCAGAATATCGTTTCATTGATTTTTTTTTCTTTTTGTGTTTGGTTATATCATGGGTCTCTGAACTATACTGCCTCTGGCTCCTGGCACTTCTGCCAGTGTCAGGGGTAGGATCCCTCTCGGGGCATGAGTCTAAAGCTGGACCCCAGCATATCTTGTAAGCAGGACATATGGTAGGTCAAAGGTTTTGTGTCTAAATTGGTGTCTCAATCCCTCTACTGGAAATCTTGCAAGGTTACAGGAGATGGCTGGTTCAGGTTCCATGTCCCCCATTGTTAGGAGTCTTAGCTAGGGGTTATCCTCATCGATCTCGGTTTCTAAGATTCTAGCTCATCTCAGAGATACCCCTCAATATCCTTTGGCATGTTGATAGATCTCACCACCAGGAAATCAGGGTAAGAATACAAAAGTTTTCAAACACTCTGTATTTCATCAGAGTTTACCCCTATTTTCCCAAAACAGCCTTCTAATGGTATCTATGTGTGTCCATAACCATAGCAACCATTAAAAAGCTATTTATACATACTCATAGCTACCACTAGATACCACTGAAGTGACCCATCACTACCCTTTTCAAAAGATAGTGAAGTAGTAATTGCTTTTTATCACCATGGCCCCTGTTAATTCTACTTCAATCGCTACAGTCTTTTAACTCTTACTGGTTAAACCTTATATATTCTGGGAATACATTAATTGGCAAACATTGTGGTTGGTAAATATCTTTTGTGATTCCCTAATGATAGTATTACATTTTGTAGCAATAAATATTATTTTAATTATCTAGTTTTTAAAGTCAGGTTGCATCAGATACTACTGTGAAACGTGCTTTTTTTAAAACTAGCTGTGTTAATTGAGAGCTAGTGGTATCTGAAGGATAGGTAACATTTCTCAAGAACAGATGGATGCAGGATGATAGTATAATGAATATTATGTTTTATAGCCAAGTCAGTAACCTTGTACAAATTTCTGTATTTGTACAAAAAAAAAAAAAAAAACAAAAAAAAACCCTCTCAATATACTTATGTAAGTGCATCAGTAAAATTAACATAAATAAATGTAACAAAATAAATCATATTGGAATAACAGGGAATGACATATATCTTGAAACATTAATTTTTTTTAAACTCAGGAAAACATTTATGCTTTTTTATTTGAATAAAATTGTCTCATAGGCTTATGCTCCCAGTCAGTGTCCCTGTTTACAGGAGTGGTATAGGGATGTGGTCCTATTGGACTTGTGTCACAGGAAATGCGCCGTGAGTATATAAAGACTGGTGCAGATTTCCAACTGTCTCTTTTTTTGAGCATATGGTTCAGGTCTTAAGATATCAGGTAGCTGCTCTAGGCCTCATGCATGCCTGTTGCTTGTTGTTTTAACATTGCCATAGAAAACTATCTAGTAAAACAAAACTTTGTTAATTAAAGCCCTTTTAATTTCCTTTCCTTCTATGCAGCTGCAGGTTGATATCAATCCATTTTACGAATTTCAAAAGTATTGCTGCAGGTATAACTCCTTAAGAGGCTTTACAAATAGTACATCTAGAGCATAAAGCTGGATAAAATCCTGGCTTTGCTTTCTCTACATTTCATTTTCCTTTAAGGGAAGGAAAATACATAAAAAGGAGAAACTTTCAGAATATTATGTCGAGTTACCAACCGCCACTTATCATTTGATGGCCATGGCCTTTGCCATATACCCAAGACATGCACGGAGAAGCAAGACTTCACCACTAATGCTTAGCTGCCTTTCTGCACTCTGAGGTCTCAACACCACCCTGTTGAAATACAGTCTGTGGATGTAATAAAATAATGATCAAGTTTGAGGCCAAACACTCAGTTCATGGACTCTCAGAAGAAAGGTGTGCAATTGGTCACTGTTCCTTGCAGGTGAGAAATCTTCTTGTTTCACTTCCTCATTGTGGAAAAGTCACTGTAACAAACTTATCAGCTTTAGCCAACCTCTGTTTTTATGTCTCAGTGAAGAGGTGATTCAAAGAAATCTCTGAAACCTGTGATAAAAGGCTACTAAAAAATGGAATCCATCATCAAATAGCTTGCGCTTTCTTCTAGAAAATTGGAATTAAAATGAACTGTTGTTTGCAGTACATTTTTAATAGTGTTTTGAGTAGCTTTGCTATTTTTCTTATGGGAGTATGAGAGTCAGGCATGTTCTAAAAGAACAATCTTCCATTTATGTAATAGGTGTCTGCAAATTGAATTTGAATGGGACCACATGAGAGCAAATTCAGGCAGTGTTATCAAGGGGTCTTTTGCAGAAAGAAACAAAAAACTAAAATCATAACCAAAACCAAATAAACAGCATCACAGTCAGGCAGTATTTATCAAGGGATCTTTTTTAATGAACAAACAAACAAACAAAAACCATAACAAAAACAAAATGAATAAATAAATAAATAATCAATATTCATAGACATTAACTCTCAGTATTCTTGTGACCAGGAATTACTCACAATGAAAACGTTGTTTTCTCTATGTTACAAGTCAGAGATCTCAGCCATTACCCCTTTCTCCATCTTACATAGTGAAGGTGGCTGTGTTAAAACAACAGTTTATGATTTTATTGGTGTTGAAATTTCTCAGGAGCAGTCCCACACGTCTCCTCTACTTCTGTCTCTATGTGTGTGTGTCTCTCTCTCTCTGTGTGTCTCTCTCTGTGTGTCTCTCTCTGTCTCTCTTTCTCTCTCTCTCTCTCTCTCTCTCTCTCTCTCTCTCACACACACACACACACACACACACACAGAGAGAGAGAGAGAGAGAGCCTTTTGGCAAGCACAGAATTCTTATTCTTCCTGGTTTATTTTGGAGGGGAGAGGGAACAGGAGCTTGTTTTAGTTTTTGGTTTTTTTTGTTTTATTTTATTTTATTTTATTTTATTTCATTTTATTTTTGTTTTTTAGGACGGGAACCTGGGAAAGGAGATATTGTAAATAAAGAAAACATCTAATAAAAAAAAAGAATATCTCTATGGTGTGTTTGTTCAGTCATTTCTTTTCTTTTACCATTTTTCTTTTACTATTTGAGTATAACATCCAATTGTTCCCCACCTTGACAAGAGTTTTGGTTCTAAATCCACTAGTAATCTTATAGGAAATTCTTTTTTTCCTGACTTCAACATTCACTCTGTCTTTAACTTTTGATCTTGAGTTTTAGTGAAAAAGCCTTTTTATGTCTTTGTGTTTCATCCGTTTAAGGTTTCTGTTGTATGAATCTAAATGTCTGTTTTCATTTCTCCAGATTTTGGAAGGTTTTGTGATTCTTTAATTATCTTCTCTTTCTTGGTCTATTTGAGACTTAAGTGTATGTAATAATTTATTTGATGGTGTGCTATAAACACCAGATACATTATCCATTCTCTTCCTGTCTTTCTTTTTCTCTTCTTTATCCTCATCTTCTAGAAAATTTCAAACAACCTGTCTTTGAGCTCACTGGCTCTTCAAGCTGCTTGAAATCACTATTGAAATACTCTGATATATTTTTTCTACTTTCCAGTCATTTTTCTTTTTCTTTTCCTCTTTTTTTATTAGATGTTTTCTTTATTTACAATATCTCCTTTCCCAGGTTCCTCTCCAAAAAATAAAAATAAAAATAAAATAAAATAAAATAACAAAAATTAAAACAAACCCCTTATGTTTGCTTCTCCAGAATTTATGTGATTCTTTTGTATAGTTTCCTTTTAAATAACTATTTTTATTAAATAAATTGTTCTCTCATACAATACATCCCAACCAGTCTCCCCTCCCTCTACTCCTCCTAGCACACCCCACCTCCTCACTACCCTAGATTCATCCCCTTCTCTTCTTCTTCTAGAGAAGCCAGTCCTCCAACTGAGGACAATCAAACCTTTACTTAGTTTCTCATCTCATATGTTTATTATTATCTTTACTTATAGATAACCCTATTAAAATGTTAATATTTATGCTTATTTCACTTTATAATAGTTGACACATAGTACAAATATGCCTTTTGATTTTGAACTTTGTTCTGTTCCTGAGTTAGTTTTCTATGTGGCACGGTCTTTTGTGATACTGTAGTGTCTGAAACTACAGCTTCCAAACATCAGGAAAACCAAATGGCTAAATAGACAATACTCTACAGTATCTTGTGTTCCTAAGCTGTCATATGTGGTAGGCTAAGTATATTAAATATATTTTCAATATATATTTTATTAGGATGGCCTTAATGAATATTTACTCTATACATTAATGAGTTCTGCTGTGATATGTCTTATATGCTTTGATCGTAGACATCCCGAACCACTTACATAGTTTAAACATGCACTATTACTACTTCATTTGCAGAGGAGCATATGTTGCAGCCTGTGTTCTCTTATAACTCACTGAACTTCTTTAATGTATGCATATGGAATTCTTACTCGGGAAACTTTAAATGTCTGCCTTTCTATATCAATTACTAGTGCTTTATTTTTTACCCTTTATTATCCATATGCTTACTCATGAATACCATAGCTTTGCATTGATACCTGATTTGGAGAACTAAGGACCTGTTCAGGTCTACAGAATAGCTTTAAAGGGGAAATCCCTTCCTATTCTTCCTGTCCATAGATTATAAATGGGTATGAAGGGAGAGGGTGAAGCCTGGTGGTATAGAGCATGACATGGTATCTGGGGGTATAGGGGCTGAACTAGAACTAGAGCAGGCTTAGTCATGTGGTCTACAGAAAAGCTGGGCACTGTTTTCTCCAGACAGAGAATATCTCTATATGCAGTGCTTTGCAGCCTTTGGAAGGCAACATAGACAATCTAAAACTGGCCACACTGTTTTAAAAATACTCATTTTCTTACTTTTACATTCTTCTCAGTTGCTAGGATCTCTTATCTGGATGCTTTAGCTTTTATACATTTTCCCCATGGTGGTTATTCAAATCATTGTATCTTTGGGGAAATAAATTCAAGAAATTCTTGTCCAGCTACTTTCCCAATCTTCTAGGTAGCTCCAAGAATACAGGGGAAACTGATGTGGACAAGATATAGTAGCCTGCAACCTATCTAGAGTAACTCCATGAAACCTACTCTTAAAACTTCAGTCACAAATCTAGGCACTCAGGCAAATTCAATTTTTAATACATGTTAATGTTAATTAGTTCATTTTTCTTAGCACTCATCTACAATCCAAGGACAGAGGAAATGGCCAAATAAATTGGCTTTTAGTAAGCTTATCAAACACTTCAACAATAATCAACAGCATACCAAGACCTTTTTTTCTTCAATAGGCCCCAAATACTATGTAACTCTCTTTTCCAATTATCTTTCCATATTTAAAGATACTACTGTCCTATAATTCAATCTTACCTTCAGATCAGTTCTCTCCCCACATAGAAATATCCTCAGGTTCATGTCAGAATACCTCACAATTTTTAATCTGTTTTGCATGTAAGAGCTCCTAGAATTACCAAACTCACCCCTTATTGCCTCTACTTAACTTAAGCAAATGAATTTCTCAGTATTTCAATTCCAACATTTGCTGAGCATTATGCCAAGGACCCAGAGTCACAACTGCACACCAGGCAGCAGTGAAAGGAACTGGGAACCATCTAGGTAAGGCAGCAAGACCCGATCTAAAGAGATAGAAAATGCATCCTCTGCAAGCAGACAATGAACTGACCAGGGATAGCATACAATTTGAGAAAGTGTGATAAAATCTAAAGTTGGACCCTTTCATAGCTGGGGCGTGTTATTTGGTATTATAATAATCCTGTTGGCCATTATTTTACATCTAAGCAAAACTTCATAAAAGGTAAAGCAGTCCCAAAGTTTTACCTCAACCCCCACTGCAAGAATCTCAATTACTTTTGATTTTTCATGAATAAAACCAATATTATTGTGACCACTAGAGGTTTTTGAGAATATTTAAGTATATACAGAAACTTTAATGTTAAAAGTAAAGAGATATTCTTTATGGGAAAGAATTAATGTTTCATTTGTGAGTGGTTACCCATTACAGATAGTTTATGGGTTGTGTGGGCATGTGTCCATGTTGCTTCTCAGTGCTTGAAACCCCATCTGGTACCGATCCATCCAGACCCTGTGCAAGCTGCCACCACCTCTTGTGTTCATATGAGCAATGGCCCTGCTGGGTTACAGGGCTTTGTTTCCTGGACCCACACTACTATTGGGGATAGGGCCATGCCCAGCAATAGACTGCCAATACAAAGGCACCTTTGAAGGTTCTTTGCTTCATAGTCTTGTGTCAGGACACTTTTTAAAATATTTACCTTGAAAACCTTTGCATATTTCTTATGATTTCTCACTTTCAGTTTTTATGGGATTCCTGTGGGTGTGAGCTCTTCTGTCCCTGTGTCTATCTGTGTGCATCTTATGCTTTTTCTTTGTTTTCTTTTTTGTTTCTTTTTCCTTGTCGTTTTTGTTCTATTATGGACTGTTTGTTTCTGCTTTATCTTATTTTTTATTATTATCCCTTAGATGCCTGTTTGTTTTCCAAGGAAAGAGAATAAGGGTGTGGTTCATTACAAGAAGGAGACATAAAGGGTGAACTACGAGCAATAGGGAAGGAAAACCATAATGAGGATATATTACATGAAAAAATACTTTTCATTAAAAGAAAAATTTTGTAATATGAGAAAGATATATTGGCATTTACAATGCTATCTGAACCATTTATAAATATATGATCCTTTGGCCCATCTACAGTGGCATGTAGCTGCTCTAACATATGGAAGGTGGGCACAGTATTTTTTGCCATCTTGATCCTGGACTTTCCTTTCTTGTTCTATTTGACTGAAACAAAGTGCTTTAGAAGAATGTCATGATTAATGTTTTAAAACAAACAAACAAAAAAAACAAAACAAACAAACAAACAAAAAAACAAGCAAGCAAACAACACCAACAAAACCATTCTGAAATCTTACCCTAGCTGGATCTGTACTTATTTTTTAATAGAGGAACTGATATGCTCATAACATATTACTCTGGATATGACTAGGTAAATGTTGTGGTACCAGGAAAAGACAGGGTATCTTTATAGCTTTGAGTATTCAACTGTTAATCATATGAAATTTTACAAAATTTCCATGACTATACAAGTCTGAAGTTCTGCTCTGGCACTTAAACATAAACTTAAATGGGGTCGGTGCTTCAAGCTTATTGTTTAGCTATCATAGCTTTAACAAGGACACATTACTGTCCAGCTAATGAAAGACTGTGCAGTTTACCTATTACTTTAATATCTGTAACACATGATCATCTGGTTTCTTTCTCACGGTTTTCTGGTTTTACAGAAGGAAATGAGAACCTTAAACAATATTATATTTTAGGCTTGATTCTAATCTATAGAATTTTGAGCCTTAAACCTTAAGGACATGAGACATCCACTAAAGAAAAGTACCCCGAGTGACTAAATCTTACCGCATAGCTTCTTCCTAGGATGGACTATAAATGTTAATTCTTGTGAAACCTCACAGTAACTTTCCTGGAACAGAAGATTCTCCCTGATTAACCATACAAAAGAGACTTACCCCACCTCTGGAGTCTTACCTCAATCCGAAGAAAATGTTTTCTCTTCCTTTTATATAACTAATGCTTATTTCTTCCTTTACAGTAAAAGCTCTGGCAGCTTGGCTACACTAGGAAAAATGGTCATCTTTCAAGGGAAGGAGCAGCTGCAAGGATGGAAGGTCCTGTAAGCAGCCTGAAGATGACAAATGAATTGAAAACTGGTTTGTTTTCAAACAACACAGACTTTCCAGAGAGTCATTTATTTTCAGTACATTAAAAGTTAAATGTTGCTGGGGTTCTGTCCTTTCACTGTCAATCCAGGCATGTGAGTAGCCCAGGACCACCAGGATAATGGTTTAACAAGACAAAGGAAAGGTGTACATTCTGAATTTCTCAGATATCACCTCTTATCTCCATCTTCCACAATTTATTATTAAAGTCCTGCTAGTCAAAATTGGTTTCTTTCTGCCTTTGTATTTTTATCTTCCGAACCCCTTTCAAAACTCTCCTCAAATATTAGTTTCTTTGTGATTCCCGGGAGTAGAAGTCATCTCTATTATGACCAATACCTCCTTGCAGTTTTTTTCTGTTGGCTCTCATGGCATTTATCACTCTCGCTCCTAAACTTCAATAACAGATCCATGTACTTTTCCCTCCTGCTCAGGCTGTGCTCTTTGCCAGCAGGTGTTACATACAGCTCCAGGGTGGCCTAATGGGAATACATGTCTAGCTCTCCCACAGTTCTGGACAGGCTACTCAAATTCTCTTAAGGTCAGTTTTTCAGAAAAGTAGAGATAAATATCAAAGAAAGATTGGACATTTTAAGAAAACGCTTAACATCAAGAACTACATACAAATAACCATAATGAAATATAAAATTGATAACAATACAAAAGTCACAATGCAAAAACTTAAGAATATCAATAAAAGATATTATGATATTTATGTAGGACCTCATAGGGTGTGCTTCTTATATACCTTGTTCCAAAAGTCTAAAGTATTATTTCAGAATAACAGCAAAAATAAAATTTATCAGGCAAACTATTTTTCATAGGACTTTTTAAGTCCAAATATTCTGTTTATTGCTTTACTTTAATATATTTTAAGGAAATAGGTTAGACTGTAAGAACTAATATTCAGAAAGTTTGAGAATCTTGTCCAAGGACAAATGCTAGCTCAGTTGCCATAAGAATCGGCAGGGAACTAAATCCCACCAATTCTTGCCTCTGTTCTTTACCAATCATATGTAGCAAATATAAAACGCAAGCTAACCCATGAGTGTGCTATTCTGCTTGAGATTGATTATTTGAAAGACTGCTTTCTCTGTATGTCACTTCATTAGTAATAATACTGATAGCAATAGTACTAGCTATTCATTATGCAAGACATGTCAGAAATAAATTCCATTGCAAAGCTCTAAGTGCCTATCTGAAACATCAGCAACTACAACTCCCCTATTCAATTACTGATCCTGAAAACATGAATAATCTTATATCATTTTAAAGCAGAGCTTGACATTAGAAATTGCTGAAATTTAGTCACTAAACCCTATTCATTCTATCATTACATGGATTTAACAATTTACTGTCTTTATTCTACCTAAAGATTTACCTCTCATAATAATACCACTGTAATACTTCTATCCCCATTGTTATGAGGTACTGTACATGCTAGTGCTTAAATGTCTGGGAAGAAAGGGAGAAGGTCTTTTCTTTTCTGGAGCACTTTCTGTTTCTAATCTCCATTTCTTCACACTACTCCCTCTTCCCTTCTCTACTTATTCTTTGTTTCTTTGGAAAATTGAAGAAAGTTCAAAGCAAATACCCAACATTATATGTTAGAATCAGAATCATCAAGATGCTTCAAAAGAGTTTTACAGTTACTTTGGATTTTGATTTGTTCTAATATAGTTTTATTTTTATTTCTATATTTTCAAAAGTATAAAAATATTTGAAGAACAATGCCATAAGTATACAATGAGCAAAACACGACTAATCATGCAAACTTGGGCATGAAAACTGCCTTTTAATCAAATTATACATGGAACACATACCTAGAATTCAATCCACCCATAGCAAATATTATTCATCCACGTATATCTTGTTAATAGTCTTTTAAAAGTGTTTGATAGAATCTTGTTATAATGTAAAATCCAAGCATCCTTGACAAAGCTTTAAAATGTAAAACAACTAATTATAAAATGTACCAACAGAACCTCATGATCATGATTGAGCTGAGCACATTAGCTTTTGATCCATAATCTTTTGATCATTTAAAATCAAGTTTTACCAACATTGAGTAGGTCAGCTGATAACACATTTTACAACACACTTACAAAGGGCAAAGTTTTCCTGGTTTCTCCACAAAAAGTCATTTAGCACATTGTAAAGTCACTTGATTATCAATTTTACCTCAAATCCATGGCTAATCTATGAAACTGAATTCATTATTTTATAATTTAACATGTCTGTGACTATCCAGGGTTAATTAAGATTTGCATGATTCCCTACTTCTATGGATTCTTCAAAAGTATTTAAAGATATCTGATACCTCTCATTAGTATCTATCCTAGTCTATCATGTTGAATTTTCTAATGTGTTGTCTACTACTAACCCTTTCTCATCTATTTCCTAGAAAACTACACATTCAGATCTAAATATTCACTTAGGCCTATAATAGATACAGCTCTTCTGAGACTGTAGCTTATTACAACCAGTAGGAATTATCTAAGTAACCTAAATTTAATAACTTTAAACAAACATTTATTAATGCTCATGGTATGGAGTGAATTGAATGATTGATTTTGAAATATTGACCAGGTACATTCATGTTGTTCTCTCAATTTTGTGTTAGGTAATTTATTGTGTCTAGGCTCACTAATATCTGGGGGTAAGCAGATATATGCCTAATCTAGTAGCAAAATGTTGGGAGATGTAGCTGTAATCCATATATCTCATTGTTTAGCAGAAAATTTAGAGAAAATGCTAGAAAGCAAGTCAAAGTAACAGGAGTGCTGGATTCAAAACAAAAGGTTGTTTATACCTTTACAAACAACTGTTTATAAAGAAGCTCACAAATAGTATTTTGATTGATTTCTAAAGACTTCTTAGCCATATGTATGTAAAAATATCCTTGATCTTGGCAATACTGTGACATTATTTGATTGATATGGTAAAAGCCTTATTGTTCTTGTTTATTCTCTTGGAATCTTATATTGTCAGGTTAAGAAAACTTTCTGTACAGCCTACTCTAGGAAGAACCCTCAAGACATTGCCTGTGAACTCTTAAACATCATCTCCGTAAAATACTTTGAGACAGACCAGCACATAACCACTGAATAAACCATCTGAATGAAATAAAATGAAATAAACTTCCTTTCTTATAGAACTATAAATTAATCCAGGTCACTGGTTTTTTTAAATGGCTACTTACCTGTGAAATATATTAATTGTCTGTTGACAATTGAAATGCATCTTAACTACTATGTTTGAAATAGCCCATTGATGGAATCATACTACTTGGTTGATTCTAAGATAAGTGAGTAAGGGTAAATGCACCGAAATAGTGAGAAGTGATTATTAAAACCATCCATGGAATCTGTTTACTGGAATGCATTAAAAGATAAAGAAACAAATATAAGAAATTACAGTAGAACCAAGTTTATTATATTTTTAAGTACACATCAGGTTACCTCATTTTAGAATCTGACCTCAGCCAAGTGTCTGACCTCAGTGTTATAGTGTTGATTCTTGGACTCTAGCCTCATTCTAACTCCTGTTTTTCTCAAATCACGTACTCTTGTTCCCTCAGAACCCTTCTTTACAATTTCCAAGGAAATTAATGCATTTATTCACTGTTTTTTGCTTTATTTTCCCTCAGTAAGAAATCAGACATATTTTCCCAGAATCCACGGCCCAAACTCTATAGTCGTTCTCAGATCATTAGAGTTCATTCTTCCTGTATTCCAAGACTTAACTAAACCAATCACTCTTCAAATTATTCTTCATATTGAATAAAAGACATAGATATGTCAACTAAAATTTTATTTCTTGTATCTCTCTACCTTGATAAATTTAAGAACAAACTGTTTATTCATCTTTGTTTTTCCTTACTTTGTAGTACATTGATTTTATATACCAATTCAGTAACAGAGAGAGAGAAAGAAGTTTTAAAAGTATTTAAAAATATATAACTTATTATTTGAAGAGTAAATTTTATATTGGTACCAACTAGAGATTTATTTTTTCTTTGATATTATTTTTATACTAACTGAGGGATGAGCAGATTAATCACTAGTTACTCTAATTATATCTAAATAACTATAATTATCATCAGATATACCTTACATGTAGCTCAGTGATCTCTGAGTTAATGTCTCAAGAAAATATCATTGTTGACATTTTTTCAAGTGATTTGTAAGAAAATGAGCAAACATAGTCATGAATTCTGTCCTGAATTAAAATGTAAAAATCATATTATACAGTTCTGTTGATGAGACTTCATGAGTACAGTTTCTGACATGTCTAGAAGACACAATTTTATAGCAAACTCCATAATCCAATGGTCTTACAATCTTCCTGGCTATCTTCCTCAATGATTCCTGAGCTTTATGTACATTAGTTATGTTGTAGATATATCTATTAGACACACATACACACATACATACACATACATACCACATGAAATGAAAATTTATGAAAAGAGGACTAGAATTCTGAAAGGAGTAAAGAGGAAGATTCATGGGAAGGTTTGGAGGGAGGAAAGGGAAAATGGAAATAATGTAATTATTATTATAATATTAAAATAAAAACATTTAACAAGAATAAAGAAGAGAATTATATTAAAATATGTAGAAATAAGAGGTTTTATCCCTCATTGTATTGTTCATAATTCATACTTCCTTTGCAGTCGAAAGAAATAGAGGAAAGAAGAAAGATAAAGTTAGTAGTCTAGTGTTGTTTCAGAATAAGTTTATGATGGTATTACCATTAAGAGCTAATTTTATGTCAAACAGGTCCTGGATTGCCCAAACATTTAACTCGTGTGTGTGTGTGTGTGTGTGTGTGTATGTGTGTGTGTAAGAGATTTTATCTCTTAGGATTAAAAGTAAAACAAAATTCTATCACCATCATGGATGCTGTTTATCTAGTCAATTAGACGTGTGAGTGAAATAAACAGGATGAGTGAAGAAATATTTTCTACCTTATAGAGGAATTTTAATCCAACAACATGGATTCTCTAGCAAGAGATCACACCCAAAGACCTTCTAGGTCTATATAATCTGGTTGAAATGCAGATGCTCCCTACATTACAGAATTATCTGGCTTGAATTCAGACATGCCCTTAGTACACATCATTATTTCCTTACAACAAAAGTAAAATTAGTTTGGAGAAGGAAGCAGCCATGCTTGAAGTGGTATCTAATTGAGGGGCAGAAAAAGTGATGAATCAGAGAAAGATTGAACAAAATGAATCAGAGATAAAATATTCCCAACTTTCATGAGAACAAACGTGAAAAAGAGGTAACTTAAGATAGTAGCACAGAGGTGGGGAAGAGACAGAGACAGAGAATGCAGGCAGTTTTACTGGGTTAATTTTATGGTTAAGTCTCAAGCTAGACACAGATGAAGACAGGATGAGCCAGATAAGGAGCCAGATGTTTAGAACAAATTGACAGAATTAGTTTGATGCAAAGCAGAAAAATTCAGTGAGGAGCCGAAAGAAGCCAGTTTGAATCCTCTATAAGCCAATCAGCTTATAGAGGAGTTCAAGCCAGAAAAATTGAATTGATACAGGCAGCCAGAGTTCAGAAAGTACTAGAAAGGGTGATTTTATTCTGCAGTATGCTTCTAATAAGATAATTATATCAGGTTACTAAAAGTTACTTTTTTTTAACTTTTATTGCATTATGATGAGAAAAGTTACATGATTTCAATTTATCTGAATTTGTTAACATTTAAAAACATATTTTAAGTAAATAGAATTAAATCACATTCTTGTTTCCCTTTTGTAACCCAACTCCTCCAGGAGACCCCCTTCAATACCTACAATATCGTTTTTGTTATATTCCTTAAAATTTATAAAATATTATAACAATAAAAATAAGTATTATAAAAGTTGTTT
>NW_022196905.1:70988503-70995823 GCF_008632895.1 Mastomys coucha | reverse complement strand
CTCAGAATCTCACCCGAGAGAAAATGGTAAATCACGCCAGAGTCTCTGACCTAAGGCGCCTCTGGGCTGGCTGCTTCAGTCTCAGAAACTCACCCGAGAGAAAATGGCGAATCCCGCCCGAGTCTCTGACCTAAGGCGCCTCCGGGCTGGCTGCTCCAGTCTCAGAAACTCACCCGAGAGAAAAAAGCAATTTAACAGTCTTATGTAGATGCTCATCTATAGCAATAGTGAAGATACACTTATCTCAATAATTCCAAACATATTAACTGTATAATTCAAAATAATACATCACTACTAATATTTTCTTAAATGAACATAAATATATAAAGTCTTTTTCTTTGTTTTGTATTTAGTAGAGTTTAAAATCTTGGATCTTACTGTGGTACAAGCCCAAAATAAGAACAATTTTTAAACATTGTATTTCATTGTAATAAGGCTGTACTTCAATAACCCTCACATCACCAAAGGATTTTACCTCCATGGTAGCTAAGCTGAGAGTTGATAGTTCTGCTGCACCAAGAAATGAATTGTAGGCTCGATTTCTGGATACAGACTTCCTGCTATGGTCAAAACTATTTGACTTGAGTGACTTTATTCTCAGCCCACAGAGAATAGGTTACATTCATTTAAGAAATGGTTTATGTATTAAGATGGTTTATCCATAAAGTCATTCACCAACTGTTTCAATGAACAATGGTTCTGCTTGGAGGGTGGCACAGATATTAGGTGAGGGTAAGAATTTGGTTCATTAGCTGTGATAATTTGGAAAAGCATTCATCTCAGAGAAAGAGTAACTTATAAAGTTCTCTTCTTCAAACTTGATACAAGAGTTACAAACGTCAAGCAAAGCATTCAGTCTTACTCTTTATTGTTCTCTTACAAGCAACCTCCCTAGTTAATCATCTATGTTTCTTTTGGGTTTATAAATATTTTTGAAATATATAAGCTGTTCTGAAAAACCATAGTATAGTGTAAAAACATGAAATAAACAATACTACTAATAGAGAGGCTGAGATAGGAGAAGCAAGATTTCAAGACCTTTATGTTGTACACAGCCAGAAACTGTCACAAACAAACAAACTGAAAGTGTATATGGATTGTACAATATTGGACCTATTTCTCCAATTACCAAATTAGAGAGACCATTGGATGACTATCAACAAATTTCTGATTCTTCATATTATTGGATTTCAATCAATTAGGATATGTTGGTAATATTACTTTTCATATTAAGATATTAAGAAAAAGTAATTTTCACTTCCTGTTGTTTTTGTTGTAAGAGATGGAATTAGGTTTGTGTAAATTTGTTGAAAGATTATTTTCTTGCTTCTTCTAGGGTGTAGTTTTGCTCCTTATGTTGATGTTTTCCATCTATTATCATTTGTAGGTTTGGATTTGTGGAAAGATGTCATGTAAATTTTGTTTTGTCATGGAATATCTTGTTTTCTCCATCTTTGGTAATTGAGAGATTTTCTGGGTATAGTAGCCTGGGCTGACATTTGTGTTCTTGTAGGGTCTGTATGACATCTGCCCAGGATCTTCTAGCTTTCATAGTCTCTGGTGAGAAGTCTGGTGTAAATCTGATAGGCCTGCCTTTATATATTACTTAACCTTTTCCCTTACTGCTTTTAAAATTCTTTGTTTGTTTGTTTAGTGCATTTGTTTTTTTTTTTATTATTATTATGTTATGGGACGAATTTCTTTTCTGGCCCAGTCTATTTGGAGTTCTGTAGGCTTCTTATATGTTCATGGGCATCGCTTTCTTTAGGTTAGGGAAGTTTTCTTCCATAATTTTGTTGAAGATATTTACTGGCTCATTACATTGGGAATCTTCACGCTCTTCTATACCTATTATCCTTAGGTTTGGTCTTTTCTTTGTGTCCTGGATTTCCTGGATGTTTTGGGTTAGGAGCTTTTTGCTTTTTGCATTTTCTTTGACTTTGTATCAATGTTTTCTATGGTGTCTTCTGCCCCTGAGATTCTCTCTTCTATCTCTTGTATTCTGTTGGTGATGTTTACATCTATGATTCCTGATTTCTTTCCTAAGTTTTGTATTACCAGGGTTGTCTCGCTTTCTGATTTCTTTATTGTTTCTATTTCCATTTTTAGATTCTGAATGGTTTTACTCATTTCCTTCACCTGTTTGATTGTGTTTTCCTAAAAGTTACTTTTACAATACCTGATGGACTGAACCCAGAAATCTTCTTTCTTCTGATTCTGAACTCAAATACAGACTTGAGCTTTAAGATCTTCCTGCAGAGGGGAAACCAGGAAAAGTGATAACATTTGAAATGTAAAATAAATGCAATATTCAATTTAAAAATCAGTGTTCCAACCATTCAAACCATCCAAAAAAATTTTCCTTTCTAGGTCTGTCTAAACCAATCCTTACAGTAAACACAATCATAACCATATTCTATAAATTCTGTTTCTCTGTGGAATCATAAAGCACACCAAGTTTTTCCTCACAGTGATGTAAAAGGTACTATTGAGCAAGTCAAGCATGCCATGATGATCTCTGTTGCCAGGAAGATTAAAAGTGGCCACCCTTTTAAACATTAAATTTTAACTTTTAGGTTTTTTGAAACACATCCCTTATGAAAAATATATAAAACATTTAATAAATGTGCAATGAAACCAGGTTGTTACTCTAGAAGACTAAAAATGCAATTTACAACATTTTCTCATGAGTATTAGAAAGACTTCAACAAGTGATTAAAAATAACATGCATCCTTAAATTCAGATGATTGCCATAAAACACAGCAAAGACATTTTTTATCATTTTTGAGTGTTCATTTAGTATTGATACAATGGGCTGTAACAATCCCCATGTGATACCAGAACAATTGTTTGTTCCCTTTTTATTATAAGAAGAATTAAAAATTAGAAAAACTAGGGAGCTGGAACTGATATCTTCTCTCCTCTCTTATCTTTTTCCAACTAATAAAATTTGTGAAGATAATGAATGTGATTTATTATGCATATGTGCAACATTTTTATTAAAAAAAAATAAGGTGCCACAAAAACAACAAAGCAGAAGGTCCCAAGCGAGCTTTGAAAGGAGAGAAACAGCCAGGAGTCTCACCCAACTACAATCCTAGGGATGCATTACTCACACTGTAAATAATAGCTCTCTCATTGGACCTAAAACCCATTCAAAAGAGGGAAAACATGCCTAGTTCTGGAAACACAGCCAGCAATACAGTGCTAGTGAAGTCACAGTTCTTGATGAAGAACCTACAACCACCACTTTAATAAACACGTATTATAATCCCTGACTATACTCTAAATATCTGTTCTTATAGACACTGTTAAGTATAGTCTTTAGCCTTTATCGATGAGACTTCTCTTTGTACAGGTGGAGACCACTACATAGACACACACCAATCAAAATGAAAAGTTTAGAGTCTAGACTCAATGGATCCATTTCCAAAACATCCCCAAAACAAAGGCTCAGAGAATACTGTAGAAGATAGGAAGGGGAGATGGTAAAAACTAGAGGATCAAGCGCTTATGTTAGGATATTGTGTCCCCTTAGAATCTCAGAATCTCTACTCATGAAGTCATAAGCATGAGCTGAACAAGGACAACAATAATAGATATGTCCATGAGGCCTAAACTCTGCACAAAGAACTCCACCCCCAAGCCAGTAATATACAACACTGTTGGCTCTACGGATTTTAACAAATGCACAGTAGCATCATTATAACCTCTTACAAAGTTGGTTTGCTACTCCAATAATTGCCTTGGTATTGCAGCGAGTACCAGGGCTGTTCAACAAGATTATGCTGCCCATTGGTCAGTAAAGGGTGGAGAGAGAAAGCACTCCTGAGACAGTTTCAGGGAACAGCAACTGCTTGATTGCACATGAGCAACTACTTATTATAGTGGAAGCCTATTGATGTCCTATTGTGATTGGATAGCACAATACCCTCGATTGGAGAGTGAGTACTCATCCCACCAGGATCTCTATGGGGTGTGGAACAGTCAGAGGGTGGACTGAGAGGGGGATAAAGTCTGGACTGTAAAAAAACAAGATTAAAGAATAAATAACAAAAAAGAAAAAAACCACTAATATCCACTTATCGGAATACACAAAGTACAAACCACAAACCATAAGAAACTCAAGAAGAAGGAAGCCCAAAATGAGGATACTTCGTTCCTTCTTAAAAGGGGGAACAAAAAACCCATGGAAGGAGTTATAGAGGCTAACTTTGGGGTAGAGACTAAAGGAAGGGCAATTCAGAGACTGCTTCAACTGGGAATTCTACCCATATTCAGTCATCAAATCTAGACACTATTGTGGATGCCAACAGTGCTGCATGACAGGAGCCTGAGATAGCTGTCTCTTGAGAGGCTCTGACAGTGCACAACTAATACAGAAGTAGAGGCTCACAACCAACCACTGGACTGAGTACAGGATCCACAATGAAGAAGCTAGAGAAAGGACCCAAGGAGCTGAAGGGTTTGCAGCCCCTTAGCATGAACAACAATATGAACTAACTAGTACCCTCAGAGCTCCCAGGGACTAAATTCCAACCAAAGAGTACACATGGAGGGACTCATGGCTCCAGCAGCATGAGTATAGCAGAGGATGGCCAAGTCGGTCATCAATGGGAGGAGAGGTCCTTGGCCCTGTGAAGGTTCTATGCCCCAGTGTAGGGGAATGCCAGGGCCAGGAAGTGGGAGAAGGTGGGATGGTGAGCAGGGGGAATGGGGAGGGAACAGGGGATTGTTTTAGTTTTTGGTTGTTTTTTATTTTTTTTTTCTTAATTTATTTTATTTTTCTTTTTTTTGGAGGGAAACCTGGGAAAGGAGATATTGTAAATAAAGAAAACAACTAATAAAAAATAAAAAGAAAAACAGAGTTACAAGTGTCAAGAAAAGAAAAAAGAAAAACCCAAGGAAACAATTAAAAAAAAGAAATTATGTAAAGAAAATATTTCCTGTTTTCTATAGCCAAAGTATAAGCATATGTGAAAAAAAGTACAAAGAAGATAGTCTATATTAGTAATTCACTTTATCTTCATTAACCCTTTTTGGGTCAGCAAAATGGAATGTTATTGTTGAATTCCAAAACATAAAGAATCTGGCACTAAACTCAAGGTAACAGAGGATCCAGTAATAGAAACTTTTATCACAGACAATTGTCTTGTTGCATAACAGCAAAAAGAATGCAGATTATTAACCATCAAAACTATATTATAAGAACAATTTTGTGGAAAACTGAGAAAAAACATTGATCAGTGAACATAGTTTGCAGATGTAAGGTTGAAATTTCTGTTTGGTGCCTTGCATTTCTTAGTGTATAAATCTAAGAATAATTTCACTGGGTTAAGATTACATTAAACATTTTTCAATGTGTAAAACCCTCTAAATGCCAAAGAAAAATAATTATTGACAATACAAAGAGAGAAAATACAATAGCTTTCCCCAATTAAAGTGCAATCAAGAGAAGCAAAGAGAGATATGGGAATGGTTTGATGAGAATAGGGTTGTAATGAGAGCCTGAGGAATTGAGATGAAATCCTCATAAACTTTATAAAAGCAAGATGTGGTTGTAGATATTACTGTGATCCTATACCAAGATAGGAGACTGAGACAGGTGAATTCCTGTAAGTTCATGCCAAGCTAGCTTGGCTTTTCTAGTGGCAATCAACAAAAAGACTCTGATTCAAACATAGTGTGAGGCAATTACTAACAACCAAGTTTCTTCTGACTTCTACACATGAACTGTAAAACATAATTACACTATGATTTCACACATAACACAACACAATGCATATGTTTCATACATGCAAACATATACACCAAAATAGGTAACAAGGAAAAAGAATAGAAAACTAAAAATGGTAAGCAAATTTTTATGTTATTAATATTAATTCATTTAAATTAGAAAGAGCTTTAACCATCAAGTTGTTACGGCTAGAAAAAAGCTATTGATTAAAACAAATGCTTATGGCTTAAAGGTTACTAAGAAGGTGATGTGATAAGGGTCAGACACAAGGCATTGATTTATAACACTTGCAACTCAGTTTATGCTCCATCTCTTAATGTGCTGTCTGATAGAAACTCTGATTGGAAAGAGGAACACAGACACAGAGAGGATGACTATGTTAATATATATTATTAGACTAACACAAATTGATTATACACTAACTCATTGCCACAAAGAAAAATCTATAGCTACTAATGGGTTTTGCTCTCAGGGTTGAAAGTCACAGAAAGTATTATATTTCTGTCCTTTAATATTAATTAATTTATCTTTACTGACCACTTGGGGAAATAAAAAACCACAGAGGCTGAAGGGGTCTCATAAATTTCAACTATTATATATTTAAAGGAAATAAAGAAGACTCTTATGTCAAGGGTATATTTTTCTATATGACATCTTCAGAAACATTTAAGAAATTTACTCCAGTCCACCTTTATTACCCCTAAAATTTATCTATGACCTTGAGTTGATTTTTAAGGAAAATCCTTATTGATCAAATGTACTCATTCCTCCTTTATAAGGAGATATGCTTAACATTTTATGGGGTTGAAAATATCTTTGTGATTTGTTCTGATTAGGAATATCTCATTCAACCACATATAGGACAAGAAAAGAGTTTATGCTTGTAAAAGATAATAAAATCATTTAATGGACTAATCCAAACTTTTTTTACTAAGCAATATTTCAATTGGCAAATGTAAGCAGTCTGAAGCTAGGTAATGGTGTCTGCAAACAGAGGAACTCAACATCTGCTTTCAGTGCTGTCTTGACATTTGCTGGTCTGTTGACAAGGACGATAAAGATAAAGATTTTATGTAATCAGTATTTAAGTGTATAAGATAAGTTATAAGAACATCGGTCTCTAAAGTAAAATGTTTACACAGAAGATCTAAGCTTGGTAAACTACAAGGCCTGTCCCTGTCTTTGTATCTGTGTGCTTTATCTCATAATTTAACAGCTGCTTTTATGAGGGAAGTGAACACAAATTCCTCCTCATTATAATCATGTATTGCTTTGCCCATAGATACTAAGAAGTGTTACACTATGGAAAGCTAAAAGGGGTCTAAATGGTGGGCTTATTACTGTACATACCTTTTGCTGTCATTTTTAAAGGGTGTGACTGGAGTACCCTGACAAATGAGAAAAATTACATTCACAACAGCTAATATTCCCAAGTTTTCACATACTGAAGAATGTCATATTGATACATTTATTTAGGGCTGAGATTCCAAGTACTTCTGGAAGGCATACAGTAGAATTCAGTGGTGTCTTTAGATGAATAAAAGGACTCATAGAATGTTAAACTTGGGTTTTGCTGACAGAA
>NW_022196905.1:70931325-70988493 GCF_008632895.1 Mastomys coucha | reverse complement strand
CTGAAACTCACTCTGTAGATCAGGCTGACCTCAAACTCAGAAATCCACCTGCCTCTGCCTCACAAATGCTGGGATTAAAGGCATGTGCCACCACTGCCCGGCTAGAAATCCACTTTCCAATTTGTAATGTGTATGTATATGCGTGTATATATATACATATGTGTATATGTGTACACGCATATACATATACACATATATACATAGTAATTAATCACAGAGGTAATCATGTCTTCTGAACAACTGAGAAGTAGTTTTGAGTAAGTATGTGTAATGAATGTAAACACAGGATTTTTAAAAGTAGTAATGTTTACAGAAAGAAATGTTAAAATAGATAGAAAAAAACAAAACAAAACAAGAGCAAAACTGAGTAGCCATAGAAAGTAGGAAAGGCATAGTCTCATTTGGCTTTGCCATTCTCCATGTACAAAACCAAACCTAAGTTAATAGTCATTCCAGAAAATGGTTATTTGGTAACCATTTCTTTTTATAAACATCTTCAGAATTATTAAACCCTAGTGACTGACTGCCACCTATTTTCCTTATTAAAACTTTGAAGCAATTTTTTCTTCTTGAATCAGTAGCATAAAACCAAAATATTTACTATGTTCTTAGATTTTGAGTTCTGAATTTGGACTGAGAAAAGTGAACACTGCTTTCTATACCATCATCTCTGTTAGCTGAGCTTTCTAGAGAACTTGAAACTGGGGGGTTGATGAATTGTTTCCTAAGATATCTGAAGGAATTTCAAGAATATTCCTTTGATATAATAATATAGCATGGCTCTTCATAATGGTCTGGCTGGGCTTCATCAGAAAAACTGCAGATAGATACTTAAATGATTCTAATGCAACTTTGTTGACTCTTAGTACTACTCTGTACCAACATTATGAGTACTGCATGATCAGCATAGCTGTAAAGAATATAGAAAATATATAGAGAAAAGACAATCTGCCCCAGGAAAGCCCTACCAACTTACCTAATAGCCTATAATCTAATAATGGAATCAAGTCAAGAATATTAGTATGAGTACCAGTCAACTATCTCAGAATTGTAAATGTAAAACGGCTTATTGCTTAAGGACCTCAAGACTGTTCATGGTTATAAGAATTTGTAAAAATAAATAAATAAACCAATATCCACATATTACACTCCAAGTAACATTTTATATAGGAAAGAATGCTCTCTCCTTGACATGACCTGGCCATTGCATTCATGAAATAATAAGTTTTTGTTATTACTTACTGTGGTGATTTGAAAATGGTTGCCCAGGGAGTGGCAGTATTAGGAGGTATGGCCTTGTTGGAGAAAGTGTGTCACTGTGGGTATGGGCCTTAAGACGCTCATCCTAGCTCCCTGGAGTCCAGTCTTCTCCTGTTTGCCATTTGAAAAATATGTAGAACTCTCAGCTCCTTCTGAGCCATGACTGCCTGGAAATTGTCATCCTCCTGCCTTGATAATAATGGATTGCACTTCTGAACCTGTAAGCCAGCCCCAAGTAGATGTTGTCCTTTATAAGAGTTGCCTTAGTCATGGTCTCTTCACAGCAGTAAAACCCAAACTAAGACACCTGCATAAGACCCCTGCAAAGTAAATCAATAAACAAGGTGATCACTACTGTCAGTGTAAACAAGTTTATACTGAGTAGGTTTGCGTTCCTCAAAATACAACTTCTACCATTATGTTAGTGGTGTACATCAAGGGTTAATTAACCTTTTCCCTTAAATTATGCTGCCTTTACACTGCATTCATTCAGCACCTGTTTGAAAGGAGCTTCAAGTTTCTATTCTAAGTGAAACACTTAGTTATGCACACATACACACACACACACACACACACACACACACACACACACACACACACCTCCTATTGAGCCTAGAAAAGTAAGGAACATATGTATGAGACTTCCATTTGCACTGCTAAGCAAAGCCACCCAACAAATTATCTGTAGAGTGCAGTTAATGTTATGCCAGTGGGGTTTACACATCTGTCTGTGGAATCAAATTTGCATCTTTAACATTTTGCAGCCGGAATGCCCTTTTTGAGAACAAGAGAGGCTGTGGGAAACATGGAAACTAGAGAAATGGGGAGAGCAGTGAGAACACATTAAATAAGGTCAAAGGATAATAATACGGATATGGAAACTATCACAAAGAAGAAGCCTACCTCTTTATATGATAAACAAAAAACTGTAATTACAGGAAAATAGGTCAATGAAGCACTGTTTGATAAAGGGATGTATATAAATAAAAATGATTGCTAACTTACTTGCTATACATGGTGTCAATTTTATGTTTAAGTTTGGCTATATAAGTCTCTAAAATGCCTATGTATATGTTAATAACTAATAATGATCCAATATTGTCCCTTATAATAGATACATTACAGAAACCAAATTAGTGCTCTCTGTGGTATCAGAAAAATTTGAATAAGGGGAAAATCATTTTCAGTTTTTTATTCTTCTATACAAAGAACTAAAGGAATAAATTGGTATTATTTAATGCAGGCACATTATTTTGAGTTCATAAAACATTCAATCATTTCAAATAATTTCAATGAAATTACCCCTAAGAAGTTAACTATGATATTACTAATAGACCATGTAAAGTGTTTTTAAGACCATTCTTACACCATGTATGCTTTAAAATGTACATATTCTACGGGGGCCAGAAAATATCACTTAGCATTCAACACTGACTATTATTTAAAATCACTAGTAATGAACTAAAGAAACAATGTCTGACACATTGATATTTGAGTGGGCTCTAAATTGGATGTGAAAAATTAGTTGCCCTCAATAATAACCTGGGGAATAACCTTGAATGATATCTGTGAGCTCTGCCCCTCAGTTTCCTCATCTGTAAGGAGCTGTATCTGTGTGACATAATTGTCAGGAATGTTAAATGAGTTACCCTGCCGTTAAGTGAATCATGCAGATGATCAGGCTTTCCTGTGAGGCTAGTAAATACTGGGTATTAGATGCAATGCTATTCATTGAAATGGGTCTTACTGGGGTAGCAATTCGTAGTAGGACCATTGGTTCAGTTCAGTTGGTTTATCTTTAGGAACCTTGTTCTGATGCTGGGGGTTGAGAAGTGGCACCTTCTCTCACTAGAGTGCCATAAAGCAGTATCAAATTGCAAAATAAAGGAATTCACATCTAAATTCTGACACCTCAGTGTAGGACTATTGGCAAGTCATTAAATCTCATCAGTGCATAAAGGTCCACATTAGTAACTTCAGGAATCTCTCCCAAAGAGAAAATGATCAAACTGCTTGCAACAACTCTAATAGGGAAATATGAGTGCAGAGTCTAGGTTCAAGCTTTTCTTTCCAGTACTCTACTTTTTCTCATACAAAATATATTGTAATGACTGCCCCATGTAAAGTATCCTCAAGTTAGTAAAAGACAAAGAACCAGACTCTAATTTCTGAAACATCATTTTATTAACAGCCAAGCCACAAGAATTAGATCTACTGCATTTACATGTAGATATCTTCTCCTCAGACACTTACTGTATGAGTTACAGTTTGTTGGCCATAACCAAATACATGACAGAAACAAAGTGGACAAGTTTTATCAAGTCAAACTTCAAGAGGCTTCTGTCCATCATAGGAAATTGTGTGTCAGAAGAAAGCAACTGGTATCACAGTAACCAAGAAACGGAGAGCAAGAAGGAGAAAACTGATTGTCTATAACCTTCGAAGGTACACAGCAGTTGACCTCTTCTTCCAGCTAAGCACGGGATCTAAAATCTACAGAACCTCCCAAAACAGAACCACCCATGCCTATGAGGGATTTTTCCTATCCAAACCACAACTTTAAAATCTCCAGTTTCTTAATCTATATATTAATGATGATCAAATGTTCTTGATACTGCTGAGTAAACAAGGCATAGCATATAATTTACTATCTTATTATAAAAATATTTAATCCCGAAACATATTATGTTATTTATTATGATTTTATTGTTGTATACTATTTCATGAAGCTAGAAATATGGTATTCTATGACATGCATAGAATATACTTGAGCCAATACAGCCCCTTCTTATACTTTTTCCTACACGTATTATTTTAAGTTCATCATTCACATTCTTTTGCAAATTATATTTCTCCTAGCCACCTCCTCTTCTCTTTTTATCAGAGAAATTTGAATTCAGGTATATACATAAAAGTTAGTAATATCATAGAATAGATGAGAGTCCTATAGAACATATTTAAATGTCAGCCTAACAATCAATAATATATGTGTTCTATGAGATGCATTTGAAAGTGATGTGTGCAGTTTCCTTTGGCTTCTGCAGAGCTCCCTGGCCATGATTTCCCACTTTCTATTTAGATCCTTGCACAAAACTGGTCATCCAATGGCATTTTAGATATGTTTTGTCAGGCTGTCAAGCTAAAGAATCTATGTTCATGCTCAGCGTAATCAGATAAGCAATGGAAGCGCACAGTCTCTGTGTATGAATCTTGAGTGCTCCATACAACAGTGACTGATGCCAGGGCCTGTTACAAAATCCATGCTCCTTTTATGACTGTAGATAAAAGAATTTCTTCATAACTTTTCTGTTCAAGTGTTACCCAAACAGCCATCAAGTGATACCCTAGCTCCCAAATTTATTGCAGAACTTTACTAAATATATTTTCATCTGTGTGTATTTATAACATTTCCATAGGGTTCGTTATATGTGTTTTCTAACATCTGAAAGGGCATTTTATTCTCTTTCTTCTCCTTTGAGTAAAACCACATGGTTGATGTTATTTAAGGTCTAATGTCCCTCAGCAGACTAGTATATGAGGTCATAAATGGCTCCAACAGTCATCAAAGCCTCAGCTTCAACCGAGCATTTAATCATCTGTAAAAACAAGTTATAGCCTAATATACTTGCCCACCATGAACATTATTTCTCTTATATGACAAGGTAAAAAATATTCTTTAGGAACAAATTAAACTGCATCATCAAAAATATAATAATAATATAATTGATCCTCATACAAATTTGAGTTATATACTTCTGCTGGCTTCTTTAAATATGCAATTGTTATTTGACATGTCTGTGCAGAACCATGAAGATGGCATTCACTATATAAGTGCTAAGTATTATTAATGATGTGTTTGTGTGTGCTTCATTTAGAGTCATGGAATAGAAGAACAGCACATGCTAATGCACTATGGGAGAAAGAAGTAAGATTTTTGACTTGACACATTGCATTCCAGACACACTTGGTTTTCTTCTGAGAAGAGGTACATTATGCTTTCTGCAATTTAATTGGTCCAGGTATCTTAATTTGTACTTATAATGTATTATAAATATGCAGAAATTTCACATAATGGATAGTGCTGTATTTGTATGTAAAAGAAAATATCACTGATACACCATAGACAAAAGAAACATAATGAGTAATTCCAAATAGAAGTAATAGAACCCCTTAGCTAATTTTCATTGTCAAAAAAGGATACTCATTTTACAGACATTATACACACACACACACACACACACACACACACACACACACACACTTTCTATGTATTCTCACATACTCTCTCTAGTATCAGACTCGAAATTAGTTTATTCTAGGGAAAATCTCTCTGGCTCAAATCTGATTTGAAACCAATGTCTGTATTTTATTTGTACTATGGCGTATGCATGGCCAAACCTCTCAGCAGTCATGAAAACAAAAAATAAAAATCATATCTTTATTGTGCTGCAATAATGATTATCACTCTCCCCATCAATACTTTCTGAGTGAATTTCCAGAAACTTTGAAACAAATAAGATGTAAGTAATCTTCAATTTCTACTGCACTTCACTGCAATGTTTAATTGCCAAATTGAGCATGAAGGTAAAATATTTTATGGCTATCCAAAAGTATTGAGCCCCTAAATCAAAAGCAAAGACTTGCAATTTACACACCTTAGGGTAGCAAAGATTCATTTGTGCAGTCAATTTGATCCAGGAATTTTCTGGTATTTTTAGATTCACATCAACAATGTGCTTTCTCTTCTCTCTGATTATATTTCATTGTTTTTCTTGGGGAGGGAACTATGAAGAACACTTTTGCTTATTGACAGAAATGGAACTGACGAATATTTTCATGGAAGATTTATGATACATAGCCAATTACATCTGGATTGCAGATACTAAATTAGTTTTAGATTTGTCTTATTCTACAATCATTGACAAGTGTGATTCATCATAATAATTTTTCAGAGAAATCAAAGGAAATCATTGCCTTCACCACAAGCATCTCTGTGTCACAATCTATCATGATTATATAGTGGCCAAGGGTTAGATGAGCAAGAATTTGGAGTGGTAAGTAAACAATAATAATCAAATGAGTACAACAAGTAAAGGGTATGGAGTTGCCTTTGGTTATACTAATTCATTTGTATCAAGAAGGCTAAATTTTAGGTTTTGAAATGTATTAGGATCTCCTAAAGATTTCATTCTAAAATGTATAAACAAAACTCTGTTAGGCTATTAGTGAAATGCTGACATAATAACATCTATTTAAATGATTTGGTAGGTTGTTATCAGTCTTATATCACGACGAAGTGCCTGGTGAACTTTAGAACCATTTCAAACCTAGAAATATTGCTTCAACAGGAATTTGAACCTCTCCAGACATGAATTACTATGAGCTAGAAAGAGCATATGCAGGGCTTAGGAGAAATTAGTCCTTTCTTGGTTCTTTCTTGTACTATCTGCTCAGTACAGAGTTAATAGAGACAAATTCAATTTCTTGCTCACAATTTCATAGCTAGTGAATTCAGCACAAGACTAGTCTAAGATAGGATAGCATCAAGTTCAGTAAGATTCCATTTTCCAGTGATGATTTATTTAGAACCTAGGGTTGTGTGTGTGTGTGTGTGCATGTATGCACACATGTGTGTGCATATGCACGCGTATACCACACATGCACCTGACTCAGGATATATACGAATACCACAGCAAAACTTTTTGGCAATTTGTTCTCTCTTTGCACCATGTGAGTCCTGGGTCTCAATTGTCAAGAATTAATAGCAATAAACTTTCTAATTTATTTATTTTCTTATTTATCTTTAAATCTAGTGTACTTTAATTATACTTTATCTTCTATTTGTTGGAATTTTAAATACTTTTACATTTTTATTTAAAATCTTTTTTCTGTGTAAAATAGTTTTGCCCCAGAATATATCATAATTTCAATTTTCCATTCCTGTACTCCTCTTAGTTCTTCCTCATCTCCCTTCTCATCTGGATCCACCCCTTTGCTATCTCTCATTAGAAAATTAACAGGCTTCCAAGAGACATTGATAAAATACAACATAATGAAACCAAAGCTGACACATTAGCATTGACTAAAACAAACAAAAAGCAAAGAAGACCAAGAAAAGGCATAAGAAACAGAGACCCACTCACCCTCACACTCAGGAATTCTGTAAAAACACTTAACAGGAATATATAAGATATACAAAAAGAGCTTATAGGGTAAAAATAAAGAACCTGTGTGCATGCACATGCATGTGTGTATGTGTGTGTGTGTCTATATGTGTGGGTTTACATACATATATTACTAAATTAAAATAAAAGTAATAAGATGATTAAAAATAGAAGGGAAAATCCCTGTCACTGTATTATGGGACAAGGAAGCTCCACCAATGTCACTGACTGTTTTCTTTTGGCCGTCTACTGCTGGGCATGCAGCCTACTTTTAGGAGTAGCTATTTCCCAAATGAGACTCCCTTAAAGGAAACTAAATTTTTATTTGCAAGTATTTCTCAGTTGGAGATTGCTTCTGTGTTGGGGATGGGGTAATGAGTCCCCTTCTTCCTTTAGCTCTAATACTCCATCTGGTGCAGGCCCTGTGTATGCTGCCTAAGTCTCTGAAAGTTACTAGAGTAATGAATCATATTCATTTAGAGGGCCTTGTTGGGGTCTACCATCTTCTTTGGCTTTAATACTCTTTCTTCCTCTTCTTCATCAATGTTACCTGAGCCCTGAGGGGAGGGATGAGATGGAGACATCTCTTTTAGGGCTTTTTGTGCCAAAGTCTCTAACTCTTTGTATAATGTCTAGCTGTGGAGCTCTATATTTGTTCCTATCTATTGCTAGAAAAAGCTTATCTGATGATGGTTGAGCCGCAAACTGATCCTTGAGTAGCACAGAATGCCATTAAAAGTACTTTTATTGCTATGCTCTTTTAGTAGGAAATGTAGTATTGAGCTTTATCTGGATTGTATAGTCAGGTTCTGGATAACCCAAGCACTGTCAAGTGTGGACTCTGTGGTGGTTTGAATAGGAATGACCCTTATAGATTCATGTATTTGAATACTAGGTCCATAGGGAGTGGCACTATAAGTAAGTATGGCCCTATTAGAGTAGGTGTGGCCTTGTTGGAGGAAATGTGTCACTATGGAAGTGGGCTTTAAGATCTTATATATGTCTAAGCCATGCCCAGTATGACACAGTCTCCTGCTGCCTGCAGATAAAGATGTAGAATTCTCAGTTCCTTCTTCAGCACCATTTTGCCTGCATATTGCAATGTTTCCTGTTATGGTGATAATGGACTAAATCTCTGAAACTTAAGCTATTCCCAATTAAACAGAAATAAAACTCTGACAGAGACAGGTTCCATTTCATAGAGAGGGCCTTAAGTCAAATGAATACTGATTGATTCCTCTCACAAGCTTTATGCCAGCATTGCACTATCATAACTTGCAGGAAGGTCACCATTCAATGAAACAGTTTTCTAGGTTGGTGTTTATGTTTGTTTTTGATAGTGTGAAAAATACCTTCATATACCAAGTACACTTGCATGTAGGGGTAAAGGTTCTATGTAAGCACCAGTGGTACTTCTCCATGATCAATGAGTTGAGTAGATGTTGTCTTTAACAACAGGTTCTCAATGTCAGTTTGTGCAGAGCAATTATAGTTTTGGCAAGAACCTGGGTTTTTAGGGAGTTCCAATGGGACCCAAATGTAACCAAGTGACAGAAGCTTCATTTGGTTACAAGAGATGCCCAGTTGTATCTCTGATTCCCCTATTTTAAGTAAATTTCATTTAATTGTCCATATATAGACAGACAGACAGATGTAACAGAGAGATAGATGATAGATAGATAGATAGATAGATAGATAGATAGATAGATAGATAGATAGATAGATAGATAGATAGACAGGAGCTTTACCAACCCTAAGTCATTTTGTTGTATAACTGAGGGTTATTTGTGATATCAATCATTAACTATTCTGTGTATGCTGTCATTGGCTCTCATAAGAACTCTAGGTTTGAATTAAATGATCCATTACTGATTATTAGATCCCAGATTCTCACTTTTGATAAGGTGGGTCAAAGATTGGCTTGTTAATCAGCAGACTACTTTTACTTTCCCCATTGAAGTCAGTAGTACATGCTTCTATGACTGGGGCTCTGGAATGTGGTCCAATGATGTCATCATGATCTTCACAGTTCACCTCTGAATTCTTTCTGAGTTATCTAATTCTTTCACTTTTTCCTAAGTGAGAGGAAAAGATGATAGACAGGAACTTGATCAAACCCAAACCATAGATGAAAGATACTTAAGTCTTGTAGTCTCTGAGTTGATAAACAAAAGACTCTTTGCTGCTCAGGACACTATCATACATCACTAACAAAAAATCATGACTGTTGAGTCAATCAATGGAAATTTGAAGTTTTTTTCAACTTGCTTACTTTTATTAAATATAATAAAAGGTCTATTATATCAACATATTTTATATAAATTAATAAGTTTTACTCTCTTACAATCTTATAAAATTTCTCCATTTTTATATATTGCTAGCTAATCAACTTTGGGGATATGTTCTATGAAATTTCTTAAAAGACATCTAACATTTCTTAAAATTATCTTACTAATAATATATTTATTCTTTACAATATCCTCTTTTATTTAGATAATCCACAGTACAATGACTCCTAAAAGTATCTCATAACTACTTGACTATTTTGTATTTATGTAAATAGTAATTTTATTAAGAGAATAAAATAAGAAAAATACTATACATCCTGAGACATCTACTACCCAGCATCAGAAGTGGGATTACCAACACTACCTACTTTAAGATGTTCTACCTGTGTTTATCTTTTTCAGAGTTGCTCTCTTGAATCTGATACTTGATACCTCTGTGTATTCCTGATGAGATTGAAGCAAATAGCTATGTCTTTGAAATAATTATACAACTTTACATGTGTGTACATTATATTGATGCATATAAATACATAGAAATGCATGTTATTTCACATGTTCTTATCATTGCAAGTGTTTCCATTAATAATACACTATTAAAATTAGTGCTAATTGAATAACAGATGAATTCATTCATTCTCAATGATCTTCCACTGCATTGACTAGAGCACAATCTGCCTCTTATTGTTTTAGTCGATATTAAGCTTTCTCTAAATTTTTACCTTATAATCATTTATTATTTAAAACTTAATTATGAATTTCTTCTATACATGTATAACAATGTCCCTAAAGTGCGTGCATAAGACATATACCTTCTGGATTACAGAGACTGTTGGTCAAGATAAACTAGTTTTGCAATTGCAACTAATAATTCTAAAATCATAGTATTTTACTGCACAACCCTTGAGGATTTGCCTACTATAAAATGGTGCAGAGGACACTGAAGGTCAGCTAACTGTTCAGTATTCAGAATGTCCTCATCACACAAGAGACTTCTCATTACTAGAACCTCAGAAGAGCTCTGGAAGAGAGAAAGACAGTGAGTGGAAACTGACATCGTAACTCATCAGTGCATGGCTTGGACTTGAAGCATGTCAATTCAACCACATTTCACTTGCCATTAATGTCTTAAGACTTACATGCATCAGCACCAAGGCCGCAGAAAAGCCCTTCCCTCTAGGTTAGACAGGATTAAAGAACTGAATGTGTGCCTTTAATCATATTTTATTACTTATTTTCAACTATTACAAGTTAATATTAATGGAAAATTCTATCAATAATTCCAAAAGTTCCTCTATGTGTTATTTTAATTTGAACCAACTATGTAGTAAGAAGTGTTAATTATGCTTCACATTATTGTCAAAGATTGACATTGTCAGACAGTTTCATCTTTATCATGCCGGTAGGGTAAGCTTTAAGTAGCATTTTATTGTGGTTTTAATTTGCCTCTCAGTGGCTGATAACAGAGATGACTGATATTTCTTGTATTTCCAGTTCTGAGACATATTTTCCTCTTGGCACATTTTCCTATCAAGTTGTCATTTTCTCTTTGATGTGTAGTTTTCAATTTTTTTTACTTTAGATGTTAATTCCATGTCCCTTATGTGCTGTAAGATCTCTATAGAGCATGTGGTTTATGGCTTCATTTATATTTATGGTGCTTTTCCATGTAAGGCATGTTTAATGTGATGTTGACAACCTATCTTTATTTTCCACCTCTGATATTTTCCTTTGTGTCTTGCTCAAAACTGTTTTCCTAATCTTGAGTTATAAAAACAATTTTTAGTAAAGATTTCAAAGTTTTCATTTTGTTATCAAGGGATTTATGTTACCTGTAACTAGTTATAGAAATTAAAGATTAGCTTGAATTGTCCATGTCCCCAGTCATTATAACAACACTTGTTATAGTCTTCTCTTGAGCCTGAAATTTATCCTTATCACTTGATTCCTGTTGCCTGATACTGTGTCCTGTCCACTGGTCTTTTAGGTACCTGTTTTCATCCAGCCATATGGTTTTATATGTACTGTACATTGGAGTGTTTCTGAGAACAGGGACCATATTTTAAGTCAAAGTGGACAAATCCATCCACTTTCAGTAAGCTTCTCTTTTAGAACATGGGGTAGGCAATAACACATTTCAGACAATATCAACCAACCACCTTGTATGATATCAATTAGTGCATACTAAGACAACAGTTGAAACAGATGGGAGCACAGGTTTCAGTAGACAGCGGAGCAGCCATTTTTAATAAGAGAAACCTCTAATTCAACCAGGCATCAGAAGGCAAGGCCATTCACATATGTGAAGCCAGAAGTGATGTAAAGCAAAAGCTCTGAGTTTGATATTTTTCATGCCAAAGCATGATTTGTATATTTCAAAAGTGTTTGGAGTTTTGTAGGAAGACGATCTTGTTCTTCCTTAAAAGTCCTTTTAATTGTTTGAAAAAGAGGGTTGCCTCAGCAACTCTACTTGTTATTCTATATAAACAAGTACATATAAATTCCTTAGAAGACAATCTTCAGCAATATTTATTATAGGACTATTAGCAAAGCCCACTCAATTTCTGAAATAACACTTATCTTCTCTGGCAATGTTATGTAAAAAAAAAAAAAAACTATTTATCCAATTCTATGTCCTACTCCTGTACCATAAAAGGTCACAGCTAAGCACTCCATATTCTAACCCAGTGATTCTCAACCTTGGTACTACTTCAGTCCTCTAATACAGTTCCTCATGTTGTTGTGATCCCCAGCAATAAAATTATTTTCATAACTACTTCATAACTGTAATGTTGTTACTGTTACAAATCATACTGTAAATATCTGACATGTAGGATATCTGATATGCAACCCCTCTGTGAGGGTCATTTAACACCCAAAGTGGTGTCAACCCGTAAGTCGAGGACCATTATTCTAGAGTGTCTGGCATCAGTGTTTGGAGAACTACTGAGAAGAGTAAGTTTAAAACTGTCCTTAGTAATGTCAGATTTCTAGCTCTTCAACATTATTTTGCCTCCAACAGATCACACTTGAATATTATTATCCTGATTATTTTGACTAAAAATCAGAGCAAAAGGGAATCTCATATGCTTCTATCTTCAGAGTTTGGAAGAGGAATAATAAGAAATGCACATTAATTAGTAACAAAACCAATACAGTTTTGTACAACCATATATCTTTTTTCCACATCCTTGGTCTGCTTTGTTCACCATATTTGTCAGGAGCAGTTCACCGAGACTTAACTCAGAACATGTCAAGGGCAGTGAATTCTGTTGGATCAAGATCACATTCTTTGTCAAAGTCCTTCAAGGGACTTACCTTTGGGACAAAACTAAAAACATACAAACAAAAAAACAAAACAAAACAAAAAACAACAAAAACAACAACTATGTAAACTTAACATGAAAGGAAGCTTGACAAGCTTTTGACACCTGAGTGTTTCCCAACTTTACCCCTGCCTCTTTCTCATACACATGCTGACCATGGACACTCTGGGTCTTTGCACATGCTGTTCTTGTTTCTTAACATACCCTTTCTTGCTCATCAATTAAGGGCTCTTAGGGGTATACAGCTCTGTTATCCTTTCTTTATTATTTGGAACACAGTTAGGACATGGCCTGTTATTATGTCCCAAGTACACCATGGTCAACTGTGTGTGTTAAGAGTGTTTGGAACAGGCACATCCCAGTTGGTTTGAAGAAGACTGTAAAATACAATTGAATCAAGGCAGGATAGAATCCTCTTAAACCTGTGACCTACAAAATTGGATATGTCCTAATAGAGCCAGATAATACTGTTATTGGCAAAAATGTGGGGCCAACATCTCTTTATGACTCTCTGGAAATTTTACAATGCTCTTAATACAGTTCTGTGTGGTTCCTACAGTTCACTGATGAGAAGAAGCTCATTACCTGGTGTTTAACAAAACATCCTGTGGATTGATTTGGGTCTTAAATGCAGGTAATGGTACCTATCAGATGAAATCTGCTACCCAGGAGATCTATTTCCATGCTTCCTCTTGCCTATAAAGGTACCCTCCTGATTCAGTGAGCATATTAATTGCTTTTTTTGTAGGGAGTCCTATACCTGGGAAATAAACTTGGCTGACCAGCCTATGAACCCAAATCATCTATTTTTGTATTGATTTAGCACTGACTCGCTTAACCTATTAAAGCACCTAATTTTGTTGGGTTATATAGCAGGGTGGAATTTCTTTTATATTTATTGCACCTTCCCAAAGCCCCATGAAGTAAATGGTCATAAATGACAGTTGCAGAAGTTGTGTTCCAAACTTCTCTGTTGGAATTATTATACAGTATTCTCAGACAGAGGCCAATTGAGCTATTGCATGTAAATATATATCGATAATTAATTCATCTGAGTTCTGCTTTGTCATTTATTCACTTCCTTCCATATACTGTGTCATGTATTACAGAAAAATGTTGTTATGATCTTTCTGCAATTATATTTTCTCATATTTGTATGTCTCACATCCAGTGCTGGTATTATTTTTTATACATTCCAATTCCAAGTTCACAGTACAATTTCATTCCTCCTTTCCCCAACGCCAAATGTATTTCTAAAAATGATGGCAAGAAAAACTTGCTTCTCTGAGAAAAACCATTAAGAAAATTCATTCTATTTGTTTTTAGGCCAACATTGCACATTTAGCAGACAATTTTATTGAGCTATGTACATTGATGTGTGCATCTTTTGGAAAGTTCATTGTACAGTGACTCCAACATCACTTTCTGGCTATGGACCATGAGGAGAAATGTGAAACTTTAAAGTATATAGCTTTCAGAACTAATTCCTTCCCATAATCCTGTTGAATCTTATGGCATGCTATCCCTCTCCTCCCCCTCTCTTTTGCTTCTTTGTGTGTGTGTGTGTGTGTGTTTCTTTCTCTCTCTTTCATCTCAGTTATTTCAGCAGTGAATCTAAGGTCTGAGATTTACTGAGCAAGAATTGTAAGACATATATAAAGGTGCTATAAATATTAACTGTGAAATTACCTATATTTTCAACATGCTTATACATTCTAAAACAACAATATCTTTATTTGGGTAGCTTCCAGACTAGATCCTCCCTTTACGTCTTCAGATGTCTAACTCAAAATCATTATTCTAATTTACGTTGAGTGTTACTTCTTCCAAAAAGATATCTTTAATACAGACACTGATTTTTATGCTGTCTTTGCACCCTCACACCATCATTTTAGTACATGCCCTACAATCTCACTTGACCATGTGCACACATTTGTGACCTCGTGATACTCTCACAGCACCCTGGGTAAACATTCTGAGAGGACTTGCCTAACTACACCTTAAATTTAATTGTCTTGATCTCTAGAGAAAACAGGATTTTAAATTAAGAGTTTTCTGCATCCTAAACCTAATACTAGTATAGAGTTAGGGTCTTTATAAATATTTGAATAAGATAGGTGAGGTAGATTATCAGGGGGGGGTTGACATCAAGCTTGATAATCTGAATTCAGTTCCCAGAATGAAGATGGTGCAAGGAGAGAAATGTTATCATCATTCAAGTTGTCCTCTGTCTGTGACATGTGTGCAGGCACGCATGCATACACATGTCAAAATAAATGTGCAGTGCATTTAAGTTTTTAAATGAGAATTAATATATATTTAAAGATTAAAGGCCAACAGGTCATTCTGTCTATCCTTTCATCTGAAAAGGATGAAAAGGAGAAAAATCCATTCCTGTAAGCATGTACGTCTAGTTAAACTTGATTTTAAACCAAATGAAGTTCAGGGCCAGACTGTGCATGTGTTGGTAGTTCCACAAATATTTGTATAAAAATGAATGTATGAATATATAAAATGTAAATTTTCTAAGAACCTTGTTCTCTCAAGTTCTCAAACAACAGAATATAAATTAAAGGGCCTGGGAGACTTCTCCATGGATAAGAATCCTTACTGTACATACATGAGAAACTGCATGAGTTTAGATCCTCGGCACTGTGCCAGTATACAACTGTAATCTCAAATTTGGAACAGGGGGTCAGGTAGAGACAGATTGATCCAGTCATCCACTGAGCTCCAGGTTCAAACAGGCCTGAAAATTTAGTAATAAGATTGGAAGTAATCAAGCAGGATACTCAATATCTTCCTGTGGTCTCCATTCATGCACATATAAGTGCACACACATGCACACTCAAACACACACACATAGACACATATAATAAACACATCAGAAACAATAGGAGTAAAAAATCATTCTTGTCACAAAATAAGATTACTGTATTCTTGATGATATTTTAAAATAACAAAGCACAGATGAAAAATAAGTAACATGAACTGACATTAAATCCTGCCTAGTCTGAGATTTCAAAACCATACAACTATCTTATACTCACCATGCACAGAATCTACAAATGGATGCACAGTATGCTTAAATTTTGAAGCTGGGCTATTACAGAACAAAAGGAGTCTGCCAATGATTAACAAAGCATCTTAACCTTTTAAAGCCATGAAGATTTTAGGAGCAAATGCTTTACAAGAATGAGGTACCCATGGATGCCGATTAGCCCAGTGTGATGGAAGCCAAGCACTGAGGAGTTTATGCTTCTTCATGCTCCTGCCCACGTACAGTCCTCGTCTACCTTCCACCTGGCTGTGGAGATTGATGCAGAGCAAACATGCTGCAGGTGAATTGCTCAGAGGGTTTCAGATGGGGATGTTTCTGTGCACATCCCAACACTATTCTGCAATTGTGATTTTTCATGGGCATCCACATCCTGGCAATATATCCCAGGATTTGACTGTAATCTTGCTGTAGCACTCACCTGCAAGCCTCGTAAACTTGTTTTTAATGTAGCTTTAAGTCAGAGGTCCTGTGCATCCAGACAGATAGTGCTACCCCATAGCATCCATTTGAGACCACATCTGAACTTGCACTCCTACTGATAAATGTTTTCAAAGGAGGACCACATTCTGTTGAATGAAGACACATTACAAAGCCACCCCATCCTAATTGCCTTTGTAATTGAATTAGCCATTTCTAATGTGTACTAGGTTTTCTGGGACGCCTGATATTCCCTCTTGAATTTTATACCATATTCACCATAATGAATATCACTATGATTTGTAATTTTTTCATTTTTATTGATTATTTTATTTATTTGCACTTCAAATATTATTATTCCCCCTTCCCAGTTTCCCCTCCACAAGTCCCCTACCTCCTCTCCTCCCCCTGCCTCTTAGAGGGTGCTCCCCCACCTGCCCACCCACTCCTGTCTCACTGCCCTAGCTTTCCCCAACCTTGGTTTAAAAGTCAGATATAAAAATAGTGATTGTATTTTAAAACTTCCTGGTTTAAAATTCCAAAGAATAACTGAATCTCAAACTTTAAACCACTAGTGAATGATCAAATGATGCAGAAACAACATTGTTTCCTTCACAACTAAGTCGTTTAGGATCAGTTTTCTGGCTGTTCCCAAATGGTATACCTAAATTGTGATCCTTTATAAAGTGTGTTCATATCAACTCCCAGAAACTATGAATATAATAACATAACTTCATTTAGCCAAAAGATTTTTGGGGGATGTAACTAAGGACCTTGAATTGTTAATACCCCAGGTTTTGAAGTGGTTGTTAAAACCGAAATCAGACCATCCATGAGAAGCAGAACACTATGTGAGAAAAGAAGCAGGAATTGTAGTTAGGTTGTTAGAAGCAAAGAAGTGCCTGAAGCTGGAAGTTGCTAGATGACACAAAGAAGGACTAGCTTCTCGAGCAGCGGTGGACAGGGAAACTCTGTTGTAAGTTGTAAGTTTGAAGTCACAGAGCTGCTGAGATGCTAGCACAGCAGCACTAGTTTGCATTGAAATTTTGTCACCTACAAGGCACACACGCTCTGTAGTAAAGGATTCTGTGTCTAAGACACACAGAATTGCCAAGAAGCCACAAATATTTAATTTCAGGATACTCAGTTACAGACATCCTTGCCTAGGGAGAGTTTCAGCCACATGTGTATTTGTTCATTATTTTATGTAATGCTACCTTACTGAATGGGAATTTTGATCATGACTGGCTACTTTGCTTTGTGTTTCCATTTTGACTCTGTTACTCATCTGTTTCCACATCATTTAGGGTACATAAATGGACAGGGGCTATTGGGAACTTGAGATTAAGATGTATTTCCTTTTTATAAAAAATATATTTATTTATTTATTTATTATGTACATGAGTACACTATAACTGTCTTCAGACACACCAGAAGAAGGCATCTGATTCTATTACAGATGGTTGTGAGCCACTATGTGGTTGTTGGGAACTGAACTCAGGACCTTTAGGAAGAGCAGTCAGTGCTCTTAACCTCTGAGCCATCTCTCCCACAATCAAAACACTGACCCATATTTGTTCCTGTCTGAAAGAATTATAGGGATGGAAATGGAGAGGGGCCTGAGGAAAAGAAGGTCCAGCGACAGACCCAAAGTGGGATTAAGATCAAGGAGAGACCCCAAGGCCTGACAGGATTACTGAGGATATGGAGTGCTCATAAAAAAGGACCTATCCTGACTGCCCTCCAAAAGACCCAACAAGCAACTGAAAGAGTCAGATGCAGATATTTGCACCCAACCAATGGACAGAAGCAGCTGACCCCTGTGGTTAAATTAAGGAAAAGCTAGAAGAAGCTGAGGAGAAGGGCAATCCTGTTAGGAGGACCAACAGTCTCAACTAACCTGGACCCCTGAGATCTCTCAAACACTGGATCACCAAACAGGCAGCATACACTAGCTGATATGATGCCCCCAACACACATACAGTAGAGGATTGCTGGGTCTATGTTCATTCAGAGAAGATGCACCTAACCCTCAAGAGACTGAAGGACTCAGGGAGTTTAGAAGTCTTGTGTGGTAGGGGGTGGTGGGGACATCCTCATGGAGACAGGGGGCAGGGAAGAAATATGGGATGTGGAACAGTACGAGTGTGGACTGGGAGGGGCATAAAATCTGGAGTAAAAAAAAGAAAAAATAATAATAAAAAGAAAAAGAAAAGAAAACCTTTTGAGATTATTGGATTATATTATATGGTCTTCTCCTATTTGCATATTGTTATTATTTCCTATTTGATCCATGGTTTGTAGGAATCTTTCCAACAACCGTTTTGGTAATTAACTGGACAAACTACCCACAATGTAGGTCCAGACATACCATCACCCAAAGACGACCTGACACTTCTGATATAAAATGTATGTTAGTAGCAGAACATGATTTGAAAACTATAAAGTCAGACATTTTTCTGAAAATAATTCTTTTCATCTAGTAAAAACATAAATATCAATGAGAAGTGATGACTACAAAGTTTTCTTTTCTATCAGAAATATCAAATCATAACAATGCAATTGATATGTTTAAAATCTACTCTCAACTATTTGGTGGAAGTCACAATGAAGAACTATATTTATAGGGCATTAAACCATAGCAGCTCTGAAATGGCAGATAGATAGATAGATAGATAGATAGATAGATAGATAGATAGATAGATGATAGATAGATAGATAGATATATAGATAGATAGATAGATGGAATCAGTATAAACTCATATGACTTCTATGAGTCAGTTATCAATGATAGAAAAGGAATTGCCATTGATAAGCTAGAAACAAAACCATTATCTCTATACTCATCTATGTTACAAAACTATACTCATGAAAACAGTTGATTTGAAAGTATACAGACTGGACAGGTGTTGTAATGCATGTCTTTAATTCCAGAACACAGGAGGCAGAGTGTATTAGTCAGGGTTCTCTAGAGTCACAGAACATATGGTAGTCTCTATGTAGTAAAGGAATTTATTGATGACTTACAGTCTGTAGTCCAATTCCCAACAAATGTCAGCAGTAGCTGTGAATGGAAGTCCAAGGATCTAGCAGTTGCTCAGTCTCACAAGGCAAGCAGGAGAAGCAGAGCCTGCCTTCCTTCTTCCAATGTCCTTATATAGGTCTCCAGCAAAGGTGTGGCCCAGATTAAAGGTGTGTGCCACCACACCTTTAATCCCAGATGACCTTGAATTTGGAGATCTTCCTGTCTTAATCTTCTGGGATTCATAGCCATTATGCCTCACGATCCAGGTCAGAAACTTGTATCTCTTAGCCTCCAGATTAGGGCCACAGTGAGCCTTCTAATTCTGAATTGTAGCTCATTTCAGATATAGTCAAGTTGACAACCAGGAATAGCCACTACACAGAAACAGACAGATCTCTGTGAGTTTGATGCCAGTCTGGTCTATAAGGTAAGTTATAGGCCAGCCAGGGCTACAGAGTGAGAACTGCCTCAAAAAAAAAAAAAAATTGTCAGAAGAAAAATATTCCAAAAGAACTAGCTTAAAGTGTGTTTATAGGTTGATGTAATACAGTAAACTGTTTGAAAATATAAGGCTGTCTTTAATTTTTAATAGTTTTGCATGTAGATAACAATAATTAATGAAAAAGGAGACCATTAATAAATTTCAAAAGAGCAAAGAGGGTTCTATAGTAGAGTATGGAGGGAAAAAATAAGAGAAGTAATTTAATTATTTTTTATTTTATTTTTGAGAGTCATTAATTTTAATAGTTTAAGTTTTACTTTTAAAATGAATAGTCATATTTTGTAGCAAATTTTCCTTTTTTCTTTTTATTGGTCCCACTGAAGTGTGTGTGTGTGTGTGTGTGTGTGTGTGTGTGTGTGTGTGTTATCCTTCACAACACTTGGGCCTGATCTTACTGCCAGATTATCATGTTAGATTTTTTTAAATATACTTTATTTTTCCTGAGTAGTGGAATTAATAAAAAATGGATATATGCCCCTTTACTATACAGAACAAGAAATTCTCCAATTTGGAGCATCATTTTGGTTGTTTGCAAATACATCTTGCTCTGTTCTTCAAACAGCAGTGCTATAGATTGTTTTCTTTTGAGATTTTATGACTTTACCGGTATTATTTTAACATTTCCTCATGCAAGTGTATGGACCACAGGTATCACTGCCAACTTTTACATATGAATATAAGCTATAATGAATATCTATCTTAACAAATTCACATATTTCAAATTAGATCTTGAGAATTTTTGCCTTCTTCATATAAATTCTAAATGTTGTAGGTTTTTTCAGGAAAAATTCCAAACTGCTTTCTTAACTTTTAGTGTTGTTTTGTCCATTTGTTTGTTAGTGTGTTTGTTTTAAGACAAGACTTCAAGTAGCTCAGGCTGGTTTGAAATTCCTTATGTAGCCACGGATGACCTTGAAATTCTTATCTTCCTGCCTGCACCTCCAGAAGACTGTGATTGTGGGATTACAGTTATGTACTATAATCCCTGGACCATGTGATGCTGGATCCAGCTCAGGACTTCAGGCAGAATAGGAAAGCACCTTACGAACTAAGCAACATGGCCAGCTGAATGCACATTTTTTTTGTCCATAAAGTAACAATTTGGCAACCAGTTTCATATCTGAAGCAGCTTGTTGATGTCAAAATTGAAGCTAGAAATGATTTACGGAGATGGAGTAGTATCTGCATGAAACCATTGCTCTGCAGAAAACTTCCAATGCACGGGCTTGTGGTTCCCTGGGAGACAAGCAACAGTTTCCATTTGTGGTGCTCTAGTAAGAAAGAAAGGAGAAGAGCTAAGTAAAGCAAGAAACGCTGGCAGAGATTTTGGAGTTTGTCTCTTTGTCACTTAAAGATAAATGTCTGCAGTCTCTGTTGTATTCATGTCCTGGGAACCCATAATTTTTGAATATCAGCTGCTATGAGTCTAACAAGTTCTGTTTGTATAGCATTGTTTAAGTTGAATAACATTCCAAAATGTGAACTTTCCTTTAAAAAAAAAAACCAATGGCACAGTATTGTTAAATACATAGTGTTAGGATGACTCTTGAGGTTCCTTGCCTTGTCTCCCCAGTTCTAATACTGGGAAAGACACAGCAGGATCTGTCACAGAAAAAGAAGACTGGGAAGGCAGAAGAGGCATTCCTGCACTTCCTTGTCACCTATGAAACATGTCACGTTTTTCATGCTGAAGAATCTAGGTCTATGGCATTAAATTGGTAAGAATTGTGATATAGTAAGAATCCAAATATCACAAAATGAATGGCATTTCTTTAAATCTACAGAGCCTCTTTGGGTAACTAACAAACGGTAAGGAGTACTGCCACTACAGTGTGTCTGTCAAGCAGAGAGAAAGTAATGCTGCTCCCTGATTATTCTCTCAAAAAGAAAATGCAGTGCATTCTTTAGCACAGTGTGTGTGTGTGTGTGTGTGTGTGTGTGTGTGTGTGCGTGTGTGTGTGTGTGTGATAATAGTAGTAGTAGTAGCAGCAGTAGTAATAGACAACTATGGGCATATTTGTTTTTATTTATCTCTCATACAATACATCTCAGCTACAGTTTCCCCTTCCCACACACTTTCCAGCTTTCCTCCCCCACCTCCTCTCCCCTCTTATCTACTTCTCATTCTTCATTTCCCTTCAGAAAAAAAGCAGGTCTCTTTTCTGATACATAGATAGATATATAGATACATGCCTACATACATATGTAGATACATAGATACATAGATAGCTAACATTATACATATTCCTCGACTTATAATAAAGTTATAGCCCAATAGCTACCTTGTAAGCTAAAGATAGTAAATACATCTAGCACACATAAGCTACAATATTCCATGGTTTATTCTAGACTACATTACAGTGGTGGGCATATTTTCCTTAGCCCACCACTGGACAAAATCAACTAAACCATTTATTTTATGATAAAAATTCTGAATATTTCATAATACAATCAGAAAACAAACTGGCAACAGACCACAGTATAGTTGATGAGTTGTTCATCCTTATAATGGCATGGCTGATACGGAGCTACAGTTTCTGGAAACTTCCAGCGTCTCCAGACAGTATGGTACATGACCATTCCATGGGACAAGATAAAAATTCAAATTTGAAGCATGGCATCCACTGAATGCAGTCTCTTAGGAATTATTGTCGATGAAATACTAAATCAACCCATATCATAAATTGGGTATCATCCACTTTTCTCCATCTTTCTCTTTGAAGCAAAGCCTCTCACAGAAACTAGATATCATTAATTTGACAAGCTCCCAGAGTGAGGCCCCAGGATCCTCTCATCTCTGCCTCTCCATCATTAAAGATATGTGATGCCCATCTGATGTTTGACAAGAGTGTTGGGAATATGAGCTGAGGTCCTCCTGGCTGTTTGGCAACTTTGCCAGTGGATCCATCTCCACAGCACCACTCTCTGTATATTTAAATCTCAAGTAAATATTCACTTACAGTGTTAGTTCTTTTAAGATCTACTATTTTTCTCTATAAAAGGATTAGAAAGATTGTAGTTCATTGATGCTGAATAATTGATTTCTGGGCAATTGAAATTTATGCTGTTGGCCTATTTCACACCCTTTTAGTCTATTCATATTGGAATTTCAACTATCAAAAATGCATAGGTAGTACTCAAGCCTATATCTAGACTGATGGCCCTTCTGAGCTCCAATTTCCATTTCTGATTTTCTGCTGGCCATATCCACCTTGACTCACTGCAGACCCCTCTTATAATGTACATGAAGCTGAGCAAGATATGGTCTTCACTTGAACATCTTCCCCACCTATGTTTTCTAGTTCTGTTCATTGCATGAGTTTACAACCTAATACAAACCCAAAGTTCTGTCTTTCTCCAGTACTTTCCATATTCTATTGTAACTTAGCAGGCTACATGATTAAATATCATCAGATTCACTCCTGTGCAATAGTGGAATCAACCTCCCCAAGCTTCTTCTACAGTCTTGGGTCACTATCCATCAATCTCGCTTAAACTTGCTCCACAGATCTCCCATATTATGACTACAACAGTAGTACTAAGATCAAATCTAGAATGTCAGTGTCCTTTTTACATAGTTCTTCAGTTCTCTCTCTCTCTCTCTCTCTCTCTCTCTCTCTCTCTCTCTCTCTCTCTCTCTCTCTCTGTCTGTCTGTCTCTCTCTGTCTCTCTGTCTCTTTCTCTGTCTCTCTGTCTCTCTCTGTCTCTCTCTGTCTCTCTCTGTCTCTCTCTGTCTCTCTCTCTCTCTCTCTCTCTCTCTCGTGTGTGTGTGTGTGTGTGTGTGTGTGTGTGTGTGTGTGTGTGTGTGTGTAGGGGTTGTGTATGTCACTTCCTCCTTTTTGTGACTTCCAGAATCTAGCACCATGGATTAATTCTTTTCTTTTAGAATAGTAGACTTTCCTATGTCAACTAATTAAACAACCAGCTTCTAAAGCACCCTCAGTGGCTTGTATCACATGTGATTCTAGATGCTATCAAGTTGAAACTCCACCTGTGTCGCTGTGACCTCCAAACACAGCATTTTTAAGCCAAAACCTTTCACCTCTCATTCCAATAGACTCCTACCCAATTTACAGTGCAAAATATTATAAATTCAGTCTAATTTTAGATGCCCCCATAGTTTAAAAATCTCAACATTGCTTAAAAGTCTAAAGTTTAAATATCATCAGAAACTCAAGACCTCCTTTTGTCTGTGGATCCCTAGAACACTAAAACACAATTTGCATATGTCCAGCGTGTAATGGTACAGAATAAATATTTTCTCTTCAAGAAAGAAGACTCTGAGCACAGCAAGACCAAACCACAAAAAGCTAAAACTTAGCAGAGCAATCAACAAATCCTCAGCTCTGATTCTGGCATCTAAAGCTTGTAAAATAATCTTCTGTGATCCTAGTGATTTATGGGGTTTCATCCCTCTAGCTATGACACCTGCATCACATAGCCTCTTTCTAAATCAGGTGGTTGTACCTCATACCTGCTGCTTTCTTCTGGGGATGGCCAATGGCCCTGGAATCTACAACATCCTCGGTCATACACTGTGTAAAATGGGCTTTATCTTTACATATTTATGTAGTGGTCTCCTAGGGCCTTCTACAGGTCTACGACGCTTTCACAAATTGCTTGACTCCAGTGACTCTCTGGAGCTAACACGTAAGACCAGATTATTTCCATCAATAATACATCTTTCATGTGTGTAAAACGAGCAACATGTGGGCAGTGATGCCAACGGTGCAGACCCTGGAGTAACACTTCAGTTCGCAGCTGTTACTGCAGAGCAGAGATTCCTTTCCATGAGGACTCTGTGTCTACTTAGGTTCTTTCTAATGAAAATGAATTTGCATTTTTATAGAACCTTTGATGTGTTGGGTCTTGTTCTCAAGACACCTTTCCTGTTGTCCTAATTCAAAGCACCAGGGATTTTTTTTCCCCAATGGTGCTAATCATATTAACAGTTATAGTTGTGTTCAAACTGCCTTCTATATAAAGCTAAACTTGTTCACATTGTTTCTTTGGCAAAATGCATGTTTTTGATATATTTCTGGTTTCTATCAATGCTTTCTCACTATAAACATAGATGAGATCAATAAACAGGAGCTGTTCCAGGGTCTGAATACTTCCCTATCTTGAAATTTGCTGCAGATCAAACCAGTCTACTATCTTTAATTTAACCTCATCCAACTCAAGCTCTCAGAATGTAAGTGAAATCCAGGATGCTCTTTGCCAGAATATTGTATAAATGTTTCATAGCCCAGTTCTTGAAAGAATACTTGAACCCTGCTGCTACCTTGTGAGTTGTCCTTCCACGCTCCAAATTTCCCCTGCTATCCCTGCCTTCCAAGGTCTACTGCAATGGCCCAATTAAACTGTATATACAGCTCTCAAAGACTCTTCTAGTGCCAAATTCTACAATCTTCTGTATTTCTCCTGTAAAGCAGCTGAAAATCAGTCACATGATCTGTCTTATTGCAACTATGGCCCTGTTCCCTTGGACCAATTTTCAGTCTTAGTTACTTTTCCTGTTGCTGTGATAAAGTTCCCTGGCAAAAACAACTTACCTGTGAGAGGGTATAATTCAGCCCACAGTTTGAGCATGTATTCGGATATGATGGGGATGTCCTGGAAGCTGGAGATAGAAACACCACTGATCCTGTTTTATCTTTAGTCAGCAGGCAGAGAATGACCATTGATCAGTTGACATCCTTAGTTTCACAGTTTAGGACCTAGTCATGGGAAACGATATCCCTTCATTTTACTTTTTTAATTCAGAATTTTAATTTTTTGAGACTGTAAAATAACTACATCATTTACTCCTTCCCTTTCCTCCTTCTAACCCTTCCCATCTGCCCCTTCTTGCTCGCTTTCAAATCCTTGGTCTTTTTTATCAATTGTAGTTATATAAGTTTTGCATATTGCATATATACATATGAAATATACAAACATACATATATGTTATATGTATACATACATGTAATACACATAATAATATATATTCCTAAATACATAAATACAACCAGTTCAGTCTATATAATATTACTTGTATGTATGTTTTCAGGCTAATCACTTGTATTGCATAAAAATTGGTATGCTCTTCACTGGAAGACTCCTGCTTTCAGCATTCCTTACTTGCCTGTAATTCTGTGTGTGGGTTGAGGCCTCTTGAACTTTCCCCATCTTTTCATTATTATTTTTAATATTTTTCATGAGGTAGGTTGTGAAAATATTCTGTCCTCTTCCCCACCTCCTCCCTGGTCCTCCCCATTCTGCCTATCTACCAAACTTCATGTTCTTTTGCTCTCACTCTCAAAAAACATTGCAACCTTACTTTTAAGGTGAGTCTTCCCAACTTAATTAGTATAATCAATAGCATCTCTCACAAGCATAGCCATAGGCTAATCTAATATAGATAATCCCTCCCAGGCATGCCCAAGAGACTTGTCTCCTAGAGTATTCTAGCTCCTGTCAAGTTAACAATATTAACCATCATGGCTTAGTATAAAATGTCAACTCCTTAACATTAAAATGTATTATAATCTGTTTTTTTTAACATCTTTAGTCCGATCTACTTTCACCTCTCAGTGAGCCATGCTTTCTCATCTTCCCCAAAGTACCGTAAAGTAGGGTAAACTCTTAGGCAGTGGTTCTCAACCTCCTAATGCTTCAACCCTTTAATACAGTTGCTCTGATTGTGGTGAGCCCCCAACCATAACATTGTTTTATTGAGAATTGCTCATCTATGGGAAATTCTTACTCATCTTTCAAAGTTTACTTCCAGTCACTCCTCATCCTGAAGGCTTTCCTGACCTTCCATCTACTCGCTTCCTCCTCCTTCTCTGCTGGACCAACATGGATGTTACTGTTCATGCACGTTCCATTGGTCTCATCAATTACTTTCTATTTGATTTCCTGATCCTTCAACTTTCCCACTTAGATTTTCCCCTTGATACTCTTGCCTCTCTCCCTTGATATCTATTTATTTCTCCTTGTGCAATATGCAAATAGACATACACTTATACAAAATATTGGGTTTAAAAATTATTCTCTAATTTCATACATCTTTTAAGCACTGCCCTGTTCTTTCTTTCATAACAAAAAAATCAAAAAACAAAACAAAAAACTTGAATTATGTATATTTTTGTCTTGATTTCTCATCCTATCACCTTAGTCATTATAAATCTTTTTCAGTTCTATTGAAAATGTTATTGCATTACCATCAGCGACCCTCACATTGCTAATTCAAAGGTGAATTTCTAGCTTAGATTTTTTTATTTAATCAGCAGCATTTGATAAAGCCAATTCCATACTTCTCTTTCAAACACTTGAGTTATATATTTACTTGATTTGGGGGAAAGCTCTGCCCTATTTTGCTATGTAGCTCTCTATTTTTAAGCCAGTTTTATTGATCTTTTCTCATACTCCTGATATATTAATGTGAAAGTGCAGCAGGATTTTGACAGACTCTTGCCTTTGTAACCTATGCCTGCTCTTTTGGAATGTTCATGTAGTATCATGCTCAAAGTATTATCTTTGCCCTTACAAGTGTAAAACTTACATTTCTAACCACATATTTTGCCCCAGATTTCAGGCTTGTATGTACCTAGTTACTTGATGTAGTCCCATAAAATTCTCTTCAGTACAACAAATTTCAAACTGTAAATACAAATTTGTAAAATCTCCTTCTTACTTTTTTAACTATTTTTTATTAGATATTTTCTTTATTTACATTTCAAATGTTATCCCCTTCCCTGGTTTCCCCTCTGAAAACCCCCTATTCCCTCCCCCTCCTCCTGCTCATCAACCTACCCACTGCTGCTTCCTATCCCTGGTATTCCCCTACACTGGGGCATAGAGCCTTCATAGGATCAAGGGCCTCTTCTCCCATTCATGACAAACTAGGCCATCCTCTGTCACATATGCAGCTGGAGCCATGAGTCCAACGATGTGTACTCTTTGGTTAGTGAAAACAAAATACCCATGGAAGGAGTTACAGGGACAAAGTGTGCAGCAGAGACTGAAGGAATGACCATCCAGAGACTTTTTCACCTGGAGATCCATCCCATATACAGTAACCAAACCCAGACACTCTTGTGGATGCCAACAAGTGATTGCTGACAGAAGCCTGTTATAATTCTCTCCTGAGAGGTTCTGCCATTGCCTGAAAAATACAGAGGTGGAGACTCACAGCCAAGTATTGGACTGAGCACAGGGTCCCCAATGGAGGAGCTAGAGAAAGGACCCAAGGAGCTTAAGAGGTTTGCAGCCCCATACGAGGAACAACAATATAAACTAACCAGTACCCACAGAGATTCCAGGGACTAAACCACCGATCCTTCTTACTTTCATTGAAGTTTCAGCTGATGACAATTCTATTCTTCCTTCCTGGTGTTCAGGACATGACATTGGTCGTCTTCTTTACCTTTTCTCCTTTTCTCATATTTCATCGACATTCCATTAGAAAACACAATAAACTATAACTTTAGTATATATGAAAATGTGACCATTTCTTGCCATATACTTTCTTTTTTTTATTTATTGAAAATAGATTCTTCTCTCTTACAAATATATCTCTACCACAGATTCTCCTCCCCCGGCTCCTCCAAGCTTACCTCCCTATATCCCCTCTCCCATGATCTATCCACCCCTCCTCTCCTTTCAGGAAGAAAAACAGGCCTCTAAAGGACAACAACCAAACATGACAAAACAAGAGGGAACAAAGTATATGATAGGGCAAAAGCCCTCAGACTGAAACTGGTTGAAGAGTCCAAAGAGCAGGCAAAATAGTCAAAGACGCATCTGCTCCTACTGATAGGAGTTCCACCCCTAGAAATACCAATCTACCATCTATAACATAAATACAGAGGACCTGGTACAGACCCATTCAGACTACTCCCATGCTTGCAAAGTCAGTCTCTGTGAGCCCATATGAGCCCTTCCTAAGTGAGTCAGTAGGCTGTACTCTCCTGGTGTCCTCTATCGCCTCTGTCTCCTACAATCTTCCCTCCCCCTCTTCCATGGAATTCCAAGAGCTTCAAGGGGAGGAAATGATGGAGATCTCCAATTTAGACATTCTGCATAATGTGTGAATATGTGTCTCTACCTCTGTTCCCAGGGAAGCTTCTCTGATAACTGGCCAGGACTGATATGTGAATATAGCAGAATATCATTAGGAACATTTCATTGATTTTTTTTAAAAAGACCAGTTGTGTTTGGTCTTAAGGCCTAGGTCTCTAGACTATCTCTTCCTGGCCATCCAAGCAGTGTCAGGCATGGGATTCCTCTTGTAGAGAAAGGCTCAAGTTAAATCAGACATTGGGTATCCACTCCCACATATTTTGGATCACCATCCTTCGCAGCATATCTTGCAGGCAGAAAAGATTTCAGGTTAAAGGATTTGTGGCCGGTTTGGTGTCCATGTTTCCTTTCTCTTTCTGTAGCCTGCAGAATATTTTCTCCCACCAAAGAAACTAGAAGGTAGGGATGAAATGTCCATGTAGTCAACTTTGACGATGCTATACTCAGTGAGTTGTGTAGATATTTTCCTTAGCAATAGGGCCCTGCTGTCAGCTTACAGAGAGCTACTTACTGTACTACCATCAGCCTGGGTTGTTTGGGTACCTCCATTTCTTAATACCAAATTCAAGTAACACTGAAAGTATCACAAACACCTCTCAAGCTTTTTCTTTGTTTCTGTACACAAAGCTGATCCTGCTAAAGCGCAAACAACACGACTGAAATGTTCACCTTTCAGTGACTTTCCAATTTTCTCAGAGTCAAAGGCAGAACCATAGATAAAAGTAAAATTGTCAAATCAGTTTTGGAACTCAAGAATTCTTGGCCCTCTTCTCCTTTATTCTCCCCCATTTTTAGCTTTCTGAGCCTCTCTCCTGCTATGAATAACACAAAATAACCGTGCTGCAGAGTAATGCATTTGTTATCACTAAGCTCTAAACTCACCTCCAAGACAGACACAGCTCACTCCCTTCCCTTTCTTATGTCTCTGCTCACATGTGAGCTACTCTGTGGGACTGTGGGCCTTATTTATGGCCACCCCAATCTCTCCTACATATCACATACCACATTCTCATTTTACTTTCTTACGAAGAAAGTATTCTCTGAATTCTTATTCATTTTATTTGCATAGTGTACCTTCCCTCACTAAAAATATGAAGTCTAAGTCTCCCAACATGTTCTGTTTACTTTGTATTCCTTAGGCTATAACTACATAGGCACTTTATAGCCATTTACTGAAGAAATGGTCAGTACATTTAGATATGGATTGCATCACCTGATTGGAGACATATATCCTGCAAGGAAGGAGTTAAATATGTTAAGTACATTAAAAGATCTACAAGGGAACAGTAACTTCATATAACAGTCATATAGGAAAGGCCTTTTCTTGTTTCGGTTGGGTCACACAGTATTCCACTTCTACACTGTGCAGATATTGGGGGAAAACTGAAAAGTCTATATGAGTGAGAAGAGGAATACACATTTAGGACACTTCCAATTGGAGCAGTTGCCCCTTACCTCTCTGGAAACAGTGCCTAAGTGATTCTCAGAAGGATCATACAAAATGATGAAAAGAATGGGGAAAATACATGAGGGAAAAGAGAGGAAGACAGAAATGATGGAGACACCAGGACTGAGAAAAGAAAATATTCTTAATTGTGAAGGGAATGATAACCAATTCCCCCTGAAAGACAGGTCATAATTACCATCAACCTAGTATAATAAGCTTATAAATACAGTTGTTTATTTTAACAATAAAAGTAAATGAATTTTCCCATTGTGTATAGTAAGACATTTTACTGTTATAGAAAATAACATAAAAATCTGAAACCCATAGACTAATAATTTTTTCTATAGACTCTTCACAATCTGGTAAAGGTCTCCACATCTCTGGTTCCCATCAGGATCTAGACTCATCCCTACCAGATAACTCTGCCTTCACCGTGATATTGCAGCTTCTTTACTAGATCTTCCACCCCTAAGAAACAGAAAAAGAAAGAGCAAGCATATCCATTTGGGTTCATTTGTCTCCACTCCAGTTGTTACCCAGATCTCAGCCACGTAGGCACACAAAACTGCAATAGGGGCTGTGAACTAGACTTTAGCCATATGCCTAAGAGGTCCACATAGCTATCTATGAGTAAATATGAAGGGTCTTCCATTACAATATTCACTAACTTTTAGTTTAAGAAATAAGCCTGCTGTCATTTCATGAACAGTGATAAGTGTCATAATACTCTTGGGTCAAAGACAAAGAAGAGTTGCACATAAATTAGAGTCTCTATTTGCTTTGTTTTGCTTAATTTATTGGTGAATCCTAGCATCTTAGTGCTGTAGGACTTTGAGAAGGGCAGATGGCATCTGTAGCAAATTCTATTACAGAAGAAGAAGCTAAATCTTTCATAATAAGCAACAAGAATACTTGACCTTTGTTCTAGCAATGCTACCATCCTGATCCTCTTTCAATTTATATACAAACATCTTTTAAACGATTTCAACAAATAACCCCTGGTGCCTTACATCTAAATTAATCAAAACTTCAACAGATTCATAAACATAGCCATACATAATTAAACACTTCTCAAACCAAGTATTTAAGGTTCTTTGAGCAAGCCATACCAACTGAATTATTAACAGGTTGACATATCTAGAATGTTTTATAACAAGAGATACCATCTAGACTGATCTAGAACAAGAGAACCTTCACCAATCTACATGAAAGCAGGAAAGGTAGTAGCTGTAAAACTCTAGTAATCATAAGTTTGCTGCATCTGAAATGTGACTAATAGCATCTTTTATAAATTAACTGGAGTTGAACAGACCCAATGAGAGTTCTTCTAAAAATTATGTCTGCAACCAGGTCTTGAAGAGATAAAGCAGACTAACACTTGAAAAAAGTTGGAGACTAAAAGCTATTTTGAGGAAAAACACATTATGCACGTGTCACGGAAGTAACTGGTCCAAGGAAAGGATACATATGATTACTGTTAGAAAGTACTGATCATAGCATCAAAAATATTATAGCTTCTGGAGTGACTTATTTGTTTTGCTTCAAAACTCTGTCATTTAATTGATGGCTATTTTGGCATGCCAACCTAAATATATAAGTTAAAGCCAAAAAATGTACTTCTAACTCAGTAGAGATATACATTTATGTACATTCATTTGATACACTGCAGCAATGTTGACAGGGTGATATAACAAAACCTATGAGACTGGTATAAACAGAAGAGCACTGCGGTGGTTTGTATAAGATGGTATTCATTTGCTCTGCAGTTGGTATAACTGTTTGGGAAGGATTAGGTTTTGTGGACTTTTGAGAGGAGGTATTTTACCAAGGGTGAGCTTTGCTGTTTCAAAAGCCTGTGCCAGCTGCCAGGATCTTCATGATGATGACCATGAGAGTTCTTCTCTAAAACTATAAGCAATCAAACTCACAATGAAATGTTCTCTCTTATAAGTTGCCTTGGTTCTGGTGACTCTTCACAGCAATAGAAAAGTAACTAAGACAACCATAGAACAACATGAAAAAATACTGTTTACCTGCTTATCTTCAACCTCATACATATAGAAAGGTCAAGGTGGGAAATACACTAACTAGTGTGTTCAATGTACAAGGGCAAGCACACCTGGACCAGTTCATAATGTACTTCATGGTATTGGAATCAATTAAGTGTTGGGACAAATGTCCATTGAGATGGTAGTGAGAGAAATTATACACAGTGAAACAGAGATAGTAAAGAAGAGGTCTAGACTTATACATGTGGCAATAAAAAGCTATAGTTGCTCATTTTTACTAGTTCTTTGAAATTTGTGTACAATGTATTCTCATTAAATTCATGCCCTCTCTCCATTTCTCCCTGATCCACCCTTTTCCCTACCTGCCCAACTTTGTGGCATTTTAAAATACATATGAAATACAATTTATGTTGCTCATATGTGGCCTTCCATTGGAGTATGAGCAACTTACTAGTGCCAACATCCTTATAAGTAATTGACACACCCATATCCCCCTAAGCTATTAATCACTAATAGCCTCTTAGCTAGGGCATGGGATTTCATGCTAACCTCTGTTCTTCCTACTGCGGATGTGTCAGGCTTGATTTTTAAATGGTGGTCATGTGCACACTCTCACAGCTGATGATATGTGCAACTGCCATGCTATCTTTATAATACTGTTTCACTAGTCAATTAACACTGTGATCCTCATAATCTTTCCAGTCCCTCTTCCCAAGGGATCATGGAGCCTTAGGAAGAAAGAATAACACTGAGATGGCCCACTTACATAGTGAATAGTTGTGGTTGTATTAACCATCATCTATCTCAAAAAGAAGCTTCTCAGATAAGGGTTAAGAGATGCAATTATCTATGGGTATAATGGTAGATCATTAGGAGTCAGTTTAATGTCATGTCAGTCTAGCAGAGTAATAGTAGTAAGTCCTCTCCTAGGGTCTATGATTGACCTATCTAGCCATAGGTGCTTAACCCCAGTGATAGTGCAAGCTATTTTATTCCACCTAGTAAACAAAAGCCTGGGCTTGGATAAAGTAATCAAACTGAAATCAGTTCATTTATTACCACTTACACTGAAACCTTTAACCTCTTTCTTGCTTAAATTTCACCAAATATTTGTCTAATGTCTAATTTGACAGATTCTCTTAAGAAATGGCTGCTAAGAAATTCAAACTAAGATACAATTTGTACTTTTAAAAAGTCTGCTAAACTGAGCACTATTTCTCACACCTGCAAAATGCAATATCAGTACTTGTGGTGTTTAGGTAGGAAGGATTCTGTGAGACAAGTTTGGCCCTGGGCAAGAAGGGGACAGATTGGAAGGAGAAAAAGAAGGAGAAGGAGGACATAATAGAGGAGAAGGAGTAATAAGAAAAGAATAAGAAGGTAGTGATGCAAGTTCAACCTAATTTTTATAATAGATTTTATAACCAAAGGTAAAATGCATAAAGGAACAAATGAATTAATAAATAAAACAATAAGTAAGTATTGTAGTGCTGTTAGGCCATTGGATGAGATAGCACAGGAGTGAAATGACATGTAATAACTTTCAAGGGCAAAGAAAAAATTCTGGTGAAATAAATTCAGATCTATGTCGAGTTCCAGATTCTAACCATTGCAGAGCACGGAGACTGGGAAAACTGTGTTCAAAATAGCACAGTGGAATATAGCTATTTATCAAGCAAAACATGTCAAGAAGGAAAAAGTAGTACATGAATAAACATTAACCATAGTATTGCCATGTAAGCTGTCAAATGACCTGGACTCTGACTTTGCTTCTGATCCATAGGAAGGCATGCATCACCATTAATTTCATACAGGTTACCAGGGAAGTCAAAGGCACTCTAGCTGAGCAAGTAGACTCTATCGGGGCCAATTACAAAGACAGATATGATGAGATCTGCATCCACTGGAGAGGCAAGGTCCTGGATTCAAAAATCTGTGGCTCACATTGCCAAGTTGAAAAGGGCAAAGGCAAAATACTGTCCTCCAAGCTGTGTTAAATGTATACTGCTGAGTTTTATGGACATAAACATAGTTTTAAAATTGTTCTTTAAAATTTGAGGAAGACACTAGTGGACACACAGTAGGTCCTTCATTAACACACACATACGTAAACACACACACACACACACACACACACATGAAGATCGATCAAATCTGGGATAAAGTACAGACATATGAAGTGTAGGTTTAGATCACCCATTAACACAACTTCCTGGGATTCCACCTTGACACTAGTCTCAATGAGAGCATAACAAATGCATAAAATGATGCTTGTACCCATAAATGTGCTTATTAATCTTCCTTTATGTAATGCTGGTGGAGGACATCTCTTTATGAGGTTATATGAACTCAATCTCTACTTTGGGAAATTGAAATCATCATTATTAGAGTTTTATTATTATCTACCTGTGGCTAGTACAAGTCTATTCTAGAAGAAGCATAACTCACAATAATAAAGCATAATGCAAACTTCTCCCTGCTTGCTCACCCCAGAATTGAACTCTGAAATACAAATATCATGGAGATGAGTTCATTTTCATAATTGAAAATATGGAAAATACTGCATTATCCAACCATATTCAAGTTTCTCATTTAATTTCTAGGCAAAAGATTCCACTCACTTCTTGTGACTCATTCCTATTTTCTGTACAGCAGATTATCTCCATGAAGTTCAGGATTCTCAAACATATAAAGTAAAATGCGTATATCCCACAACTTTGTTGTAGAATTCTTTTATCTGTGTATAACTGTGAGCAGATAAGCAATATGTATATTGATTAATATTCAATAGAATTCAAATCTCTGACAGGAGGTATTGAAATGACTGCATATATATTTTAGGTTTCCATTTAAATTTTGGCTTTCCATGAATTTACGTATTTTCATGACATTCAGACAAAACTTTCATGTGCTATTATTGTGTACATTTGGAATCCTGATTTAATACTCTCTCTCTCATCTATCTATCTATCTATCTATCTCTATCTCTTCCTTCTCTCTCTCTTGCTCTCTCTGCCTCTCTCTTTCATAATTGCTAAAGTAAAGTACAATTTAGAAGAGGCTCCATCTATTTATATATAATTATTTACTTTAGATTTTCCTTTGTTTGAGGAAAAAGGTGATCTTATAATTTTAAAGAAATATATAAACATGATTTTTTAAATAGCTTATATAAACAAGTTTTATTTCTATAAATTTTCTCCTAAGCTACAGATAGACATACATTATTTGCTCTAAATGTGAACAAGTTCATAGAAAAGCAGAAGTCACCCCATGATGCTATAATATACTGCAGTTCTATGGCAAATTCTCTCTACCAAGCCCTTAAGCCACATTTCCAAAGTAGAAAATGAAAATCCCGAGTCAACCCAAGCTCTTTGTTAATTCTCATCACCACCTTCACACAGATGTCATGTTTTAAAATCATGTTTTATTATTCATTTTGAATCATAATGAATGTTTATGACACATGACATCATCAGTAATTTAAAAATAGAAGATGGAACCCATAATTCGACAAGAAAATGATAATCTTTACAAAGGGAAATGACAGTAATGTCAGAGATAACAGGAATAAGATTACTTCTTTTTTCTTTTGTTTTATTAGATATTTTCTTTATTTACATTTCAAATGTTATCCCCTTTCCCATTTTGCCCAGCCCAGAAAGGCCATATCTCATCCTCCTTCCCCTGCTTCTCTGAGGGTGTTCCCCTACCCACCTACCCACCCACTCTCACCTTTCTGCCCTGGCATTCCCCTATACTGGGGCTTCAAACCTTCACAGGACCAAGGGCCTCCCCTCCCATTAATACCCAACAAAGACAAAGGAAGGAGATTTCTTATTTTGAGGAATCCTATGTCTTTCTGGGGGTACTCTAGAGAACTGCTAAGAACAGAATGGCTAGAGGCTTTGGGACATGATGAAATGACATCATGGATTACAAGGCCAGAGCAGAGCCTCTAAAACTCTACCCAAGGCAAGTCTTATTAATTTAATAAGTTTGTTATGGTTGCACTCTACAAAAGCTCCATTTACTTTCTAGTTGAATTTTCAGTCATGGCCCATTCCCTGAAGATCAGAAACTGAGGTTAGTAAATGTCAATTCATTCACATAACCCTAGCTATTTGGGGTTAAAAAATGCAGGAGAATCTTACTTAAAAAGTCAGAGAAAGGAATCAGAGACGATAAGCCAGGCACTGATGTTATTCCTGTAAAATAAGAGGTCTGTATGTGTAGAAGCAAGCATCTTATATGCAATTCAATGGTAAAGAATAGAGAATACAATGTTGACAGAGAAGGATAATCAAGGGGCCTAGGGCTGATGGATATGTTTAGTTTGTTGGTTATTACACTATTATTCTATTTTATTAATACACATGTATAAACTAAAAATATAGAAATAAACATAAAGTTCTTGGAGAACACAAACACATGATTGTAGGAGTGAGTGTAGAAACAGAGCATACTGCTGGCAAATGAGACTTCTAAAGAGACACTTTACAATGTAGGAGCAATCTTTCAGAAATCAAAGTATTCTAATTGCTTATACTCTATCTCCTACCTAATTCAAGGAATTGCATTCTCTATAAAGTACTCTTTATTGTACATACATACACGCATATGCTCACAGAAACATGTACATGCACACACATACACACACATGCATACTCACAGGCATGCATGCCCACTTTAAAACACCTGTTGACAAGCCTCTCAACATCACTGTGACCTCCTGATTTACACTATGCTGACCATGGGGCCATGCAGGCTCAAGTATACTGCCAGTACCCTGACCAGGTATGTTCCCCTGATTTACCCTTTACCAGTAAGTCTCTCTCACTTCCAAATATATATACACTGCTTTGGATTATCACTGTCCTGGCTCAAGAAATAAATAAACCAGATGAAATGAAAACAGGGCTCACTTTTTATATCCCATGAGGACTTAACCCTTAGGCCAAGCTGAGGTCCGTATAGAATCCCATCCACCGTGCTACTATCCTTCCTCTCTTTTCATCTCCCATTAAACTAAGCGCAGAAAAGTCACATACATATATCTATTATTGCAAATCAGTGTACGGGAGTCTTCATGAAGTACACCAGAGAGACCAAGGCTTCATTGAACTGAGCATCAATTCACACTTACTATTGCCTTCCAAGTAGGTTAAAAGCAATTCAACCAAAGCATTTAAGGAATTCTCAATTTTTACTAAACTCCAAGGGACCAGAAATAATAAGTAGGGAAAGTAAGGTGCTCAATTGCTCCAGACCTTGGGAATATCACCCATAGCAGGCATTCTCCCTTAAAAGCTTTTGGCAGGTGAAAAGAAGTACATTTGGTGTGATGGAATCACTAATATCATGAACAATCTCACATATGCGTTCAAAGATGCTTTGTGTGTTCTGTCAACTCATAGAAGCCTTCCTAAAAGGTTTTGAGAACAGGGTCACAGAAAGCAGTGGCCCATGCAAATTTATCGTATATTTGCTCACGTATATGTCCAAGAAAATGCATTGCATATCAATTATGAATTTCATTATTAAAAATTTTAGGCTGTCAAAACCTTAAAAGCCAAATTTTCCCCATAATGCAGAGATGCATTTGCATTCACCTTCCTTATAAAGGGCTCCATTAGAATAAAAAGGAAACACTGAATGACAATTCTAAAGAGAGCTAGCTAACACTTTATTTTTTCTGTACATCTTTCCTTAAAAGTTCTACTACATATTCTACTAAAGATGATGTGTAAGCTGTCATCATAGGACAGATATACCTGTATGCTGAACTGCCTGAGACAACAGCCATTTGAAGGAAGAAATGCTTCCAAGTGTAGCTTTTTTGCTATAGCTGTGTTAGTTCATTGCTTATTCTAAACATCCTTAGTAGAAAGAGGGAATCCCATCACAAATTCTGTACTTGTAAAATGCCCAGTCCCAGACTCATGTTTTGAAAAAATGATTCTCATTGTGTAGCTCTATTTGGAGAGTTTGTGGAAACTTTCTGAATCAGGTCATATCTAGAGGAAGTGTGCCCATGGGTAACTCCTTGGGAGCTGATCTGCTTCCTGTCTCACTCTGAACATCCTGGCCCACCGTGGTGGGAATTGTGTTGCTCCACCAAGGATTTTTTACCATGGTAGAATAGGCTCTCTGAACCCTGAGCCAAAATAAATTCTTCCTTCTTTGTTTTTATTCTGTCACAGTGCTGACAAAAGTACCTAATGCACCATCTAAAGTAGCTTGGTTCTCCCTCTTAGTTTGAGATTATTTCACTCCTACTATTATTCCAAGCTTAAATATATGTAAAACCTATGGGGTTTTTTAAGCTCATCATCATACACATGGTTACATTTGGCATATTCAAATTTAAATGCCTGTAAGCCTCAGGTAGCACATGTAAATTCCTGAGGTTGGTGGAGTCTGAGGAACAAGGCAGAGAGGTGAAGTTGGGGTTGGTGAGAAAGAAGGAGGCATATACATATACCTACTCCTAAGAAATTAGTTGTGTTTAACTTCTACTCCGTTGTCTCCACAAGCCAAGAGGTTCCATTGGCAGCCATTGCTCTTGACAACCAAGGAAAGAAAATATGTTTTTCTGTTTGTGACAGCTCCCAGTTTATAATATTAACTAAAACATACATTTAAATACACAGTCAAATGTCATTCTTGCAAGAAAACTTCTAAGTACTGTAAACTGAGTACATCCTTGCTAGATTGACTTTATATGCAAATGTGGTATTCAATGTTATATATCGATGCCACTAGATCACACTACTCTTATCTTCGGTCAAACACAGCTGGATGAAGTGTAAACCATATTTTATATGAAATTATATATGAAGTCAGTTAACGTTGAACAAAGCAGATTGTCCTCCATAACATGAATCCTTACTGAGTCAGTAGAAGGCATTGGAAAAAAGACGTTGGCATCTTAGGGGAGATAAAGCCAGATTTTCTGAGACCCAAACAGCAATATCAATTCATGTCGATGTAACTTACAGATTTTGTATTGGTCTTTCTACAGTTTTTGGAGCCAGTTGCTGAAAATAACTATATTCAGATAGATAGAAAATAGATAGACAGACAGATAGATAGAAAGATAGATAGATAGATAGATAGATAGATAGATAGATAGATAGATAGATAGATAGATAGATGAGAGATACATGAGAGATAGATTGAAAGAAGGAGGGGAAAGAGGAAGGGAATTCTTATAGGTTCTGATTTCCTGAAGAACTCATCTGCTTGTTTCCCAGATGAACTACATAGGTCTTATATTTGGCCTTTCAATTTATATAGCTTTAGCTCCAAAGTCCAAATTATCTACAACCTGAACTACATAGAACCACATGTAGTGTTTCTTTTGATCACATATTAGCACTCAAATTTCTTCTGTGAAAGATCAAAATTGGTTCCAAACTAAAGATCCTGAAAAATCTCTTTTATTCTGTTATCTATTTTCCTCTCATCTGGTCTTTCAAGGCTAAGGATTTAAGAGAGATCCTGTTTTCCCTCCCTTGCTTGAGCTTGCTCCAACTTGGTTGTTACTTTACTCAACCATTGCATTCTACATTATGCTTTTGTCTCTTATTTTGTAAAATGAAACCCAAGGGTTTCTATATTTAAACTTCTCTACTTGCTTCAACTACTTCTTTATTAATGTATGGTATGCATCCTTACAGACCAGTGTTCTTTTTGGAAGTAATGCAGAAAGAAAAACAATAATTAATAATATTTTACAAAAGATTTATAATGAATTATATATGGATATTTCTTTCAGTAGTAATTGGTAACGGCAACCAACGTGTAGACAGTGGTTTTAATGTATCTGAATTGTCTTAAACTCTTTACATATTTATTTTAATCTTCAAATCATCTTTATGTTCATTTACAAGGTATAATTAACATTTGAATTTTATGAAACAAGTGAAGCACAGAAAGACTTGGAAACTTGTTCAAAGTTAATAGATGGTTTTAGTTTTATACACAAACTTTAAAAAATTTGATTTTGACAGTTTAATATATTACCTTCCCTTATCCCTCTCCCTCATTTCCTTAGCCTTTTTTTCAACTCATCCCTTTCTTCCTACCCTCAAATCAGAATTATGGGTCTGTGTGTGTGTATGTGTGTGTTTTTCTAAGTCTCTATGTGTATGCTTCTGTGTGTGTGTGTGTGTGTGTGTGTGTGTGTGTGTGTGTGTGTCTGTGTGTGTGCATGTGTTTATCTGTGAGTATCTCTGAGAGTTTTGTCTGCTTGTGTGTATATGTGCCGTGTGTATGTGTGCATGTATATATTTGTCTGTATTTGTGGGTATGTATAATGTATGTATGTGTCTGTGTTTCTATGTATATCTCTCTGTATATGTTTATCTGTATGTGTATGTAAGCAGATACACAATTTTAACTACTATATTTGTATGTGTGTTGGAGTATGCTTATTCTCTTTTAATAGACAATCTCAAATACTTAACGACCACTTATTTCAAAATCATATCACTGAGATTATAAAGGTTTATGGAACTTTGTCCCCTAGAACTTTAGCTATGTCTGTCTATCTATCCTATAGACCATGTAGCTACTTCTGTCTATTAATCCCATGGATCATGAAAATCCATCTGGTAAGTAAAGGAAAAGACCTGTGCACACTAAATCTATGTGAAAACCTTTTTGTGCGTACAGTCCTCAGTCCAAAGCCTGTTCATGTGTCCCATAGGCTAGAAAGAGAAGGAGAGCTGAGTGAACTGAAAGAGGAGGATTCCTTCCTAGTATGCACAGAATCTGTAGACCATAAACTCCTGGGACCATTTCCCAAAACCCAGAGCTGTCAAAATGAAATGGAGTCAGTATATTCTGCTGTACAGCAAATGAAATGCTACTTAGCATATGACTGTATAGCTGATGAGCTAGCCTTCCAATAGAACTTAGAATCCAAAGAGAAGGACAACACATCCTTCCTGAGTTTTCTACCAGTGTCCTCATCTGAAACTTCCTTAGGATAAAACATGCACAATAGTAGAAAAAGAGAATCTGAAACAGAAAGCAGTTTTGAAGCAACTGCATAGTCATTCAATGTATGCAGCTTTTGCTTTTGAAATATAATATGGTGGGGAATTTCAGTTCATTGGAAAACAAATAAATAAACTTGAAGAACAAATCCCCACATATTATAATAAAGTATATATCATAAGTAAAGCAGTTGATTTAGAGACCACTACTCAGCACAGTATACGATAATCTTACCCTAAAACTATATTAACTCAAATTTATTATTTAGACATGTTAAGAAGATTGTTTTATATACTGGACAAAATAAAACATCTAAAAAGTTACAAAGAATACTTATGGTTATAAATCTGAGAAAAAGCAGCTTTCCCAGTTTTAATAAGAAACCAAACGTCCATAGATATTTTTAATAAAATCATATCACTGGTGACTAAACCCCTGTCTGCCCTTATCATTAATTTTAAAGGTCAAATACTATGATTTTTTACAAGCTGCTCAAATTGTGAAATATGTGTTTGAAGAGGGAAATTCAAGCTCCACAGAAGGCAGTAGAAAACAAATCCCATGCTTTGTTATCCAGTGCACCTCATTAGTTTAAATACTATTTTTTCCTGCGTTTAATTCTGAGTTTTCTGATTTTTTTTTCACATGCCTCTATATCAATTACTTCTTTTAGTGCTGAGAGTCTGTGTTATTCAGCAGGTCCAGCTTGCACCTTTCTTTTCATCATTTGATAGAGGGTAAAAGGAAAACATTTTAAACAGTCAAATGCAGCTTTCCTGGACAATGAAAATGTTTGGTTCTCTCAGACATTTTTTTCCTCAATCAATAGATATAACAAAATACCTAAGACTGGTTAATGCAAATAAAAGTTGTATCTATTGGTTCTGAAGGTTCAAAGATATGCTGCTGCCTTTACACAGATAGGGGGAAGGCTCCATGGGGTTGGGGGGAATCACGTGTGTGTGAGGATGTGTGACAGCATCACACAGCCAGATAAAAAACCAAAAAGAGACTTGAAGGTAAGGTATGCTTTGCTGTTTTATAGCAGCCTAATCTCATGAGAATTAAGTGGGGTCCACAGATAAATGCATCAATTCCTTTCTAAGACTACATCCTCATAAACTAATTACCCTGTACTGTGTATCTGTCAGAGAGTAGGCTCACTTCTGTTTTCATCAGCATCATAATTTTCAACCCTTTGCACAGAAGCTAGAAAATGCTTCTCAGAAGGGGGTACAAAATACTCATGGGAGGAAATACGGAGACAAAGTGTGGTGCAGAGACTGAAGGAAAGGCCATCCAGAGATTGCCCCACCTGGGGATCCATTCCATATACAGACACCAAACCCAGAAACTATTGTGGATGCCAAGAAGTACTTGGTGGCACGTACAGCCTGATTTAGCTATCTCCTGAGAGGCTCTTTCAGAGCCTGGCAAATTCATAGGTGGTTGCTAGCAGCCAACCATTAGACTGAGCATGAGGTCCCCAATGGAGGAGTTGCAGAAAGGACTGAAGGACCTGAAGGGGTTTGCAACCCATAGGTAGAACAATATCATCCAACCAGATCCCCTAGAAGGTTCTATGTCTCCAGGTGCATATGTAGCAGAGGAAGGACTTGTCTGGCATCAATGGGAGGAGAGGCCCTTGGTCCTGGGAAGGCTCCATGCCCTGGTGTAGGAGAATGAGAAGGCAGGGAAGTGGGAGTGGGTGGGCGGGTGGGTGAGCACCCTCATAGAAGCAGGGGGAAGGAGGAAGGGATAGGGGGTTTCTGGAGGGGAAAGCAGGAAAGGAGATAACATTTGAAATGTAAATAAATAAAATATCCAATAAAAACAGAAAAAGAAAAGAAGAGAAAAGACAGGAAAAGAAAAGAAAGATATGGAAAAAGAAAAGATAAGAGCCAAATCCAGTGTGTTCACCTACTAGCAAAACATTGTACACTCCGACCTGGTTTGTCTTTCGTGGACCATGAGGGTGGTGAGTACTTGTCATGAAGTAGAACTGATTGCTCTAGGCGTCTAGGTTCTTAATATGATCACTACTATTATGTAACACACTTTCTAGGATACTTTTCCATGTGTCATGATAAAAGGTTGAAAATATGACCTATTATGTAACACACTTTCTAGGATACACACTTTCTAGGATCCATGTGTTATGATAAAAGGTTGAAAATATGACCTAAGAACAAGAATAAGTAAACAATTAAAAAAGAACTATACATGGCAGCCTATAATACTACTCTTTAAACTATCTGTAAATTTCACCAAACACATTATCTAAGTCACACTTGAGAATTAATTTGGCTTCCATTTACCTCCCAAAGCTCTTTCCTATGACACTTGATTGCATAGTTAAAGCATATTCAACTGGACAAATGCCTAGAAGTACCAGGGAAGGTAGCTACCACACTGTTTCAATATGAAATTAGCATCACGAAAGACTTTCTTTTTGCTCACTACCACCCACTTCTCCATAACATATCAATTTCTCAGGATAAATGTAAACCCATTTTAATCACAATAAATAATCTATCATTACAGAAGATTAAACATGAAAGGAAAAAATAGATGTAATGTGATGTGTACATCTTGTGGAATGTTTCAAAGTTGAACGGAAAATATGACACACAAGATATTTAATACTTCAGGAGAAACACTAGTGGGCAATGAGCTAATAAAGAAGAAATTTCACCTTAGTTTTGCATGCATCAAGAGGCTTTGAACAAAAGAAGCAACATTCAAATGTGTAGCTTGAATTTAAAATGCCACATCATTTATGCATTTCTTTTTCAAAATACATTCATTTTTATCAGATATTTTCTTTATTTACATGTCATATGATATCTCCTTTCCCAGTTTCCCCTCTGGAAAAAAAACAAAAACAAAAACAAAAACCTTGTTCCCTTTCCTCTCCCCCTGCTCACCAACCCACCCTCTCCCACTTCCTGGCCATGCTGGAAATCATCTCTGATCCTTAAAAAGCACAAGCTTCCCCCATTATTCAGCACCTGAAATATTGGGTGAAGTCTTGGGCTTTTTCCCTCTGCCATTTTAGATCTTAGGACAAGAAATTCTTCTCTGCCATTTGGAAAGAATGGAAAAAAATATTAGCCTGAGTAAGAGTGATGGAATTGAAGCAAATTATTAGAGTAATCTCTTGAACACTAAGACTTCTAATACTTTGGTTGGAGGGGCTAGAGCTGGAAGAACTGGTCTCACCAAGTTTCTGCCTCCATTGTTAGATCTCTGCTTCAGAGCAGTGCCCTGAACTACATCACCAGTGCCAGAAAATAGATCTAGGATTTGATTTTTATTCTCATCTGAGACGCAGTAGGTGAAAATAAAAATACAACCATTCATCCCTTGAAAAATAGCCACTCACCTTGTCTAGCATGATCATTATCCCTGATAACCTAGCAGTCACTGAATAGAGTAAATTTAAGCTGAACATAAAAGAATACAGCAATGCTGGCTTCCCAGCACACCGATATTTTTAAATTAATGCAAATGCTATGTAATCTTGCAGCACACTCAAGGGTATATAGAAAAGTGGAATAGACTTTCCAAATAGACTTACCATAAGAGTTGCTTACGTTCAGTTGATCGTTTTGCTTCCATTTGCTAGGGATGTTTTGTTTTAATTTCTAGCAGTCAAGAAATGGCCTTAGTGAAAACACAGTATATAAATATTGTTCTTATTATTTGGAACACAGCTATTGAGCTGTGTTGTTACTTATATGAATGTTGCCCTGTGAAGGAAATGGCTGTTTTGTGAAATGTAATTTTTAATATCATGCATGAGATTCAGTTGTGGAAAGAATAGCAACACAAATAAGGATAAATCACAATGGCAGAAGTTATTATTCAAGAACACTTGTAAGAAAACAAAGAGATAAACTGTGGGAATTTTTGCCTTTATGTAATAAGAAAGTTTATGTGTTAGTTAGATTTTTGTCAACTTTACACAAGCTAAAGTCAGCTGATAAGTCAGAACCTCAATCAAAACAATATCTTCATATTATTGGCCTGTAGGCAAGTCTGTAGAGAATTTTTTTGATTGGTAATGGATGAGGAGGAGCCTCGCTTATTCTTGAATGTATGAGAAAATAAGATAAGCAAGCCAGAAAGAACAAGACAGAAAGTAACCTTCCTCTCTTGGTTCCAGCCTCTGCCTCCAGTGCCTGCCTTGATTTTTCTGTCATGAAGCATGGTAATAAGGTGAAAGAAGACCTCTCTTGCCCACATTTCTTTGCAATGTACTCTTTTACCACAGCATTTGAAACCTAAGGCATTACTATATTGGTCATTAATTTAAACAAATATTAAAGATCAATGCATATAAAGATTACTAGATTGTGGTATTATGCATTTATTTACTTAGTTATGAGTGTATAATGGTACAAAATAAATATATAATTATACTTTTAGGTTAGTTTTAGGAGACATGAAAAGATAAATATATGGCTATATTTATTTTAGTACAAAATATTGCATAAAGGTCACATAGAATTTTTGAAACTTTTATTCTAAGAAATTTTAAATCAAAAAATGTAAAAAAAATATGTCTACAGTATTTTCAAGTAAATTATATTGGATGTCAATCTGTTAGAAATATAAGACACTGAGAAATGTTAGATTGAATCTCTGCAGACATTACACGTTCTAGCAATGACTTTTAGAAAGCCTTTTGATTTTACTACATTGTAATTCCTTCTTCCTTTAACTGGAGAAATAATAATTTCCATGCTTTTTCCCTTCTAGGACATTAATCAAAATATAATAATAGCTATGTGTGAAGTTTATGGAGGACTTCTGTGGCAAACATTCTTTTAAGTACTTTATATGCACTGATTTATATAATAGCCCAAATAATACTCTGAGGGATGCATTTCATTATGCATCAAATACTTCTTGTAATCTACTGAATATTATATATTAGCATAATCAAATTATAGAATTATAGAAACAGAATAGATAATGTTTGAATTCTAGGAACACAGTGGTAGACCTTACACTGGATAAAAAGTAGAGAACCACTCAAAGGGTTCTGAACAGAGAAAGGGCATGTGTTGTTATGCATTTTAAAAGTTTGTTTAGCTGTCATACTGAGAATACAATAATGCTAGACAAAGATGCAGTAGCTAGACAATAGGGATCAGCTACAGCATGGTGGTAGTAGTAGAGATGAGAATGTTTGACTCCTGGATGTATTTAAACATTGAATGCACAGGTTTCTTGATGGCTTACATACAGGATGAGATAGGAAAAAATCAACTGTTAAACCAGAAATTTTGGGACTTAGCTGTCTGAAGAATAAAACTGCTATTTACAAAGATGTAGAGTATAGTGATTGGAGCAGCAATGGCAGAGAACTGAGAAGAGCAGTTTCACAAACTGTCTCCTAATGTTTTACTGTCTTTTTACCAGGAGCAACAGTTTCATACAGCTGGTTTGGAGCATGCATGTTTTATTAATATGTCACATAACAACCATCAGGAGTTATTCCAGTACTTTCTCCATTCCACTGTTCTCTGACTCATTGACCATTCTTCACCCCCATTATCGCTCTACTCCATTAACTGAGCATACAGGATTCATGATTACTCACTTGAGAAGACAAGTTACATGTGAAAAACTCTTATTCAGGGTTGACTTCAAAAAATTCTGTTATCTGTCACAAAATCTCACAAACAAAAGAGAAACACCATTCCTATCATTTTACATGGTCATACACATATTTTCATTTTGAGGTAGGGTCTCAATGTATAGTTCTGATTGGTCTGAAACTCACTACATAGACCATGATGGCCTCCAACTCAAAGAATTCCCTACCTATGCCTCCTGAAGACTGGGATTAAAGATGTACACTCATATATATGTTCCTTTTATGATTTAATCATTTTTAAGGATTTTATACAATGAGTATGTTTTGATGAAATTCACATATTTCCCCAACTTCTTTCAGATCAATGTTTCCTTTTCTACCCAACTTTGTGTCCTGTCTTTTTGGTTTGTTATACATCAAATCAAATTTCTCCTGCCTATATATTCTTAGATATGTGGCTTTCAACTGGAGAGAAGTTGGCTCACCAGGGGTTACACTTTTTTTGTTTGTTTCTTTTTTTATTAGGTATTTTCTTTATTTACATGTCATATGATTTCTCCTTTCCCAGTTTCCCCTCCAAAAAACAAACAAACAAACAAACAATAACAAACCCCTGTTGCCTACCCCCTCCCTGTGCTTGCCACCCCACCCTCTCCCACTTATTGGCCCTGGCATTCCCCTACACTGGCACAGAATCTTCACAGGGCCAGGGGTTATACTCTTAAAGATATCTAGTTAGCTAGATAAATATCCTCTATCTATTGATTTATCTATCTATCTCCCACCACCTCTCAGTTGCCAATAGCTATTATAGCCAATAGCTAGGGATAGAACTCATGCCCATAACCCCCTACCATCAGATACATGAGCATGCTGTCACAAATGCTGCATTCATATGTACAGAATGTCTATAAGACACATTTAGGTTTCCTTATTGTCTTCTACCACTTCTGGTTCTTACACTCTTTCCACTACCTTCCTTAATGATCTCTGACCATTAAAAACAGGATTGTGATGTAGGTGTTTTTTTGGGACTGAGCATTCCACAGTCACTTATTTTCTGCACCTTGATAAATTTGGGGTCCCTTCATTAACCACTATCTACTGCAAATAGAGACTTTCTAAGGAAGGTTAAGAGGTGTGTTGATCTCTCCATATAAAGATACCAGGAAATTAGTAACAGGTTCATACTAGGTCCAATGACTATTTAATCATACGTTCTTGACAATGAGGGTAACTACTACGGATTTCCTTCTTAGGGAGAAGCCCTTAATTCCTATCATAAAGTGATTATCTCTATGATTGTTCTGCTTTTATTACACAGGTAGGAATGTCTTTCCAGGTAGTTCACAGCATTCACAGCTGGATAATACTGATGGCTACTTTTGTTCCCCAGTAGCATTCAGAGCATGTCTTAGCACCACAAAAGCTACCCAGCAGGGATGAGGATTTCTAGTCAGTACAGCTAGATTTACCATTGCTCAGTGACTAAGTATGTGGCAATTTCACCAATAGACTTCTTAAGAGTAACCAATAAGATTGGCAACAGCCTATGATTGTTGAGAGTCTATGAGACCTCACTCTCCAACAATTTAAATGCCTCAAAATATGTCATTTTCTTATAGGGCACATGCTATTAATAAGTGGTAAAATTAGATACACACACACACACACACACACACACACACACACACACACACGTCAGTGAAATGCATAGGCCAGAGGTTATGGCTAGTGAACAGTAAAATTAAAATGTGGAACATGATTTTTTTCTGGCTAACTCATAGTGGAATTTAGCATCAAAATTAAAGTGAAATGATAGCATATATATGATTGCCTAAAATGATTAAAGTGATTAGAAGCAGCTAAAAATGGATTACCATGAAGCTGACTCATTACCCTCACTAAATGCCAGCCAAACCTTCACACAACCTCATCACTGTGTATAAACTAAAGAAGAGAGAGAGAGAGAGAGAGAGAGAACAGAAAGAGAAACTGAAACATTACAAAAACAAACTTTGTCTCCTGAAATCAAGAGGCTCCTGGAATTATCACTGACAGAAATCAGGAATGTAGAGTAGACATGGGAATCTCATTTTGCAGCTGATTTTCTGTGTATTCAACAGATTGACTGAGGCTCCAGGTCCCCACCTCTACTCCAAAGCCTCATAGCTGAAAGCACATTAGATAGACTAGAGATGCAGTGGAGCCTGCCCTTCCACCTGCAGTTGGATAAGGTCATATGGCTTTAAAGCATGCCTAATAGACTGTTACAAAAGTAGTTACAAATAGACTAGGTTACATAGACAGTGAGTACTGTCTTAACATATCTGCTAAGGAGGCAAGGTCACTGGGCTCATCAGCAATAAGAAATAAGAGATACTGGAAAAGAAAAGAGAGGAGAGGGATGGAGTTTCTATAAATTAAACCTCACTCCCAGATAATGATCTGTAAAGAGGATGGTTGCTTTAATAACACTGTGATAATAACAGATCTTGGTGAAACTGCATTGCACTTGTTTGAAAAAAAGACAATCATTATGTTTTTATTGCTGAGGAGAGATGACTGACTCAAACCACTTGCTGCACAATCATGGAGACCACAGTTTGAATCCTCAGCACTCACATCAAAAATTGAGCACATAGTATGCACCCACAATCTCAGTGCTAGAGAGGGTTACAGAAGACCCCAAGACCTTGTTTCCTATCCAGCAACCAGTGAACTCCAGACTAAGACTTTGTCTGGAAAGGTGAAGTAGGGAAGCAATAGAGAAAGATCCTATAAAATAAGTTCTATTCTCCACACAAACATATCCCTCACACAAAAACATATATATACATATGATCAAACACACACACACACACACACACAAGTGAGAAAGAGAGAGAGAGGTGGGGAAGGGAGAAGGACAGGGACAGGGAGAGAGATGGAGAGGTATAAAAAAGTAGAAAAAGTGATTTCATTTCTTATTTATACCTCACAGAGTTCAACCACATCAATCAACCTACACTGGTTTAAAAGTAGTATAAAGAGGGCATAACATGGTTAAAGACCCAATAAAAGAAGATATGCTAGTCATGAACTGTTGGGTACTGAATGGTGACATGTGTCAAAAGACCATGGAGACAGGAGCCAAGTTGTTTTTACTGGTGTGCGAGTCATCTTTTATCCATATGATAAAATATTTGAGCAAAGTAACACAAAAATGAGCAACTTATTTTGGTTCACAGTTCTGAAGATTTAGTCCAAGGTCATTTTCCTCCATCACTTCTGGCCCCTGTAGTAAGGTACAACATCATAGTGGAAAGTATGTGGTATATCCGATCAGCTAATTTCATATCTATCAGGAAGGAGAGGAAAAGGGTAAGGCCTTAATATGTCCATCAATGGTATGCTTGCCAGTGACATATTTCCTTCAATTATATTCCATAATCTCAAATTGCCACACCTCCCAATACATCACTTGAAGTTTCCACGTTGAACTGTCAAGAGACATTCCAGATCCACACTACAACAGTTGTACTTGTGTGGGTAATCCTGCTTCAGTTGTGTATAAATTTATCTTTGCCTCCATTTACTAATCAGAAAAATAATTGGAGGCAAGAAATATGACCTACTCTTTGGATTCTTGTGAAGATAAGAGCATTTAACATAACAAACATGCTGAAAAGTGACAGGCACAGAAAAAGTATTTCCCAAGCATGGGTGGGACCATGAAAGGTAGTCTTGTTCCCAGATGAGCTAATGCTCGAAACCCCAGTGATTCTGAAGGGAAGATAGGCATTTTGCCTGACTCCCAGGCACTAGGTCCTCATCACTAGCCACAGCCCCCCATAGATTTGTGGGCATCAGTCATGTAAGGGCAATGCCCAAGCCCCTCCAAAGATAGAGGACACAGGTAGAGGCTCAAGGCAGATCTCCATTTTAAATGAGGTACCTAAAGGCCTGAAAGGCTTAGATAATAAGCTTTCTTTCCCAGACACTCCTCCCTGTAAAAGGTATTTAATCTCAGGCTCATCCTGAGAAGTGGGGTATGTTTTTTACTCATCCATTTTCCACCATGACAATAAATGCCTTAAACCATGGACTATCTCTTTTCATTGGGATCCACTGTGGGGAGCCATAGAGAAGGCCTTCACCTACAGAGCCACCATGCAATCTCCTGTAGGTGGCCTCTCTGCACTCTCAGCCATGGCCACCACGAAGCCAAGCCAAGCTCAAGTCAAACAACATCAAGCCAAGGACTCTTTCCACCGTGGGAGCAGCTGGAGCTCCCCTTTTTTCCCCATTGGTCCTGGGTTAGATCCAGTCCTCAGGCCTCCACTAAGAACAGAGGCACCTGGGTGCCCAAGAGCCCGAGAACCAGATGGCCCCAGCCTCGTTGCATGCTCAGGATCCCCAAACCAGCTCCTGAGGTCCTGTACCTCATACTGTGTACTTCCCTACCCCAGAACTGTGTCCCTGGGCTGCTCTATAGCCCAGCACCCACACTGGATGCTGGGTCCCCATAACCCTACAATTGACCACAGCATATTGTTAAGACAAGGGGAAAAGGATATAAGAACACACCCCATAGTTGGCCACTTCAGTAAGGAATTCCAAAAATTTGAAAGCTGAAATACAATCTAAACAAAACAACAAGAAAAACAAGTGTGTACATAGTCTAAAGTTTAATTTTAATGATCCTCAAAGGACTCCCTGCAAGTCCTACTGGGAGATAGAAGCACCTTTATGAATTGGTGCATGCTAGAAGAGGCTGAGTTCTTGGGTGTATGTCCTTGAGAGGATATTGAGATACCTCTCCCCCAAATTGACTCTTTTTCTCTGCTTCTTGGTTGCCATAAAGAAAACAGCTCCGTTCCTCCATACTCTTCTTGCCTTGATGTTCTGACTCATTAATGAAGCAAGATGCAGGTGGCCACAGATGAACTGAAACTGAGCACCATAGTGAACCTTTTCTGTTTGTAAGTGTTTTGTCTCAGGAATCACCACAGTTTCAGAATGCTGACCAACACAAGATGGATAGAGTAATACATTGCTATCTAAGAAAGTAATACAAAGAAAGGAGAAAAGTAAAAGCTATAAGAGACAAAAGCTGGGAGAATAGCTCCATAAAATCCCAATAGGAAGTGGAAAGAATAAGTTATCCAAGGAACAATTTAAAAGGGAAATCAAGTATTTGAAATAGTGGGCAAAAATAATAATGTAATGTTGTCATATCAGTTTAACTTAGAATAAATTAAAATTAAATGAAAAAGTTCAGAATCTAATAAGCTAGGAAAGATTGAAAATGATTATCAATGTTAGCTCAGTCCTAGAAAAAGGAACACTTTATAAGTACTGTGGGAATTACTGATCATCTGGAAAACAATTGGTAATATAAGTTAAAGAATTCAAGATATTTTATACTTGATCTAAAAAATGTATATTCTCAGAAAATAAATTATGATCTACAGAGAAAGTATGAATTATATAGTCAAGCTACAACATATCCAAAGAAAAAACAACTAAATTTAAATATAAGAGAGAATAAAGAAACCACATGTAAGGCAAGATAGACCCTCTGTGAAACAGTGGCTAGACAGCTGTGTAACCAACTGCCCTTGATTGGATTTGAGGCTTACTCCATGGAGGTAGGGTTCGATGCCTGGCACTGTAAGTACAGCTAACAACTTTGCTTTGGAGCTATAACAGGCCTGCATATTATTGATTGTTTAATAAACTGACATAGCAGCAAACTGCTTCTAAATACTTATGCCTAACACACATAGACAAAAGCAGATCCCACCCTTGATCAAACAGTATCTCTCTAAAGTGTGCCATGATGAATATGAGGGTCATGGCTTCCCAGGATGCAGAGAAATTAGTAAAGTTTGTGGGCCCAGCCCTAAACAAAACATTTTTAGTACCACCTCTAAAGTTCAGAGGACATTGTGAAAAAGGAGGTGGAAGTGTACACAATTAAGTGAATAAGGTAAAGGGCTAAAAAATGCCATTTTACAGATTCAAAACAAGCATGGCAATTATAAACATAATCAACTTTAGTTACCTGAACAGTGCCCGCATGAGTCTAACTTTATCAGCAGTTGCTGGAGATTGGCTCTAATTCTTTGATTCAATTGGAAATCTGTGTGTCCAAATGCTAGAGGTCCTTGTTCCCAATTGGTTTTTGATCCATCAATAAAGATGCCAATGGCAAATGGCTGAGACAGGGTTGGACCCCTAGAGTTGTGCAGGGAGAATGAAGGGTGAAAGAGAAAGAGGATTGCAAGGATGTGGTGGGTGATGAAAGAGGAGAGCTGCAAGAGAGAGAGCCAATGAGCTATGTGAGATTCAGGTGGGTGGCCACTGGCCACTTCATTGAATCGGAATTGAATAGTAGGGGAAGGTTTAAAAGTGCCCAGCCTTTGAGGTAACCAAGGCATTTTTAAAAGAAGCTAATACATGTATGTCTTTCATTTTCAGATACAAAGATAGTTCCTGAGGGGGTGCTCGAATGCTATCCACCAGGAGACAAAGAGGTGTAATACAAACTCACTGCTATTGTTGGTGCCTAGTATGGGGCAAGAATTCACTTTTTAAATTATTTAGTAATTATCAGATGGAATACAAACATTCAGTGATATACTTTAGGAGGAGGGAGATTTAGTTTCTCAGGGAGCCAAGTCATGAGTCATGTGGTCCCCACGCAAGTCCCACTACTAAAACAGAAACTAGAACAAAAACTAGAACAGGGATTTATCCTGGCTGCCTGCCAGGAGGAAGACAGTAAGAAACAGACAATGAAAACTGCCTGCCTCTAGCCAACATATAAATAAAGGACAGAGATTTATAAATCTGATTTAATTGTTTTTAAGGATAGAAGGGAATGTACAGATTTTGCCCAAGCCTTGTGGGAATTCCCATGATTCAAAACAGATATAAAGAGCTTAAGGCTAGAAGCTGGGAGCCCCAGATGTACAAAGAGCAAGGCCTGAGGAGGAAGACAATGAGAGGCAGAAAGCCAGATGATAGACCCAGCCTGCTTCCTATAGGCAAACAATCAGAAGATAGAGGTTTTCAAATTTTTATTTAATTATTTTTAAGAATAGAAGAGGGTATACATGTAACTGTTCAAATGTTCTTAAAAATACAGAGATATTAAGCTCCACAGAAGGGAAAAGGTAGAGAGAGTGAACAAAAAAACATGCTTTAAAGAAATTTAAAAGTCTTGCCAGGACAAGTTCTCAAATGAGTTCACATGGAATTTCTTGGATTGGCTACCCTGTCCACAACAAAAATAGAACCTATTAATAGGTTTATACAGTAAATAGAAGGGAATTTAATCAAAATTAAATACAGGGATGTATAAATATTGAGGTATTCAATATTTTAAAAATTAGATGAAAAGAAATGGATAAGAAACCTAACCTATCTCAGACAATAGACACTTAGGCCTTGCAAATTATATAAAGAGAAAGGGCATACTACAATATGTACCCACAGAGAAATCAATCTCCATAGTAGGGAGGACTTAAGTATACATAGATATATAAATAATTTAGGCCTTGATGTAGGTCAAGGCAGGGGACAGCAAAGAAGCACTGTCTCGACAGAGAATATTTGTTTAGATTGCTTTAATTGCTTCAAGTTGTTGTAATTACCAAAATGAGCATGGTTATGAGTTTGGTGGTTAAAATTCCTCTGGGAAAGAGATTAAGCTATACCTTTAACAATCTCCAATTACATGCTATTTTGGGAGAGAGGCTCTGTATTTGTGTTGACAGTAAAGGAGAGAAGGCTTTGGACCCCTTCCAGAATAATATGGATAAGATATGATAGGGGAAAACCCCCTGAAGATCTCAAAAATTCTAGAAAATCAAACAGGACAGGTAACTTGACCTGTTGTTTTCTCACCAAGGGAACACTCCAGTAACCAGCTTAGACATAAAAATGTCTCTAGCCAAATCTTCAGCTAAAATGAAACAATAAGTCTTGTTGGTTATGAAATGCTTAAGATTTTTCATGCCCTCCTTCACGTGACATAAATGAAGATTTATTACAATTGGTTATTAATAAAATTAACTCACGAAAAAGGACAGTTGTCTTTCACCTGCTCAAACAAGGGGCAAAATTTCATCCTTAACTGGTCAGTGCACCCTGCACAATCCATACGGATATCTTAATGGTAATAACATTTTGGTTGTGAGATTCATATATTACAGAATGTACAGCTTTGACAAGATTCATCCTCAAAGATGCTGAACTGACCTGCTCTTCCAGCCCCCTGCTTCCTGATGATGTCCAGAGACTTACATCCAGAACTGCTTCAGGAATTGCCGCTGATTCCAAATGATCTTGCCTCCACCAACTTTTCAGATGGATCCAGTCAGAATTTTAATGAAGCCCTGAGCCTTGTAGGCATACAGAGACTGCATGACAGATGCAGTCACTTTCTATCTACAGACACACACACACAAAATACTATCCAGGAAAGGACAAACTGATGTGGGATAGGAAAGCTAGCTTTCCTAAGTCTAAAGAAATTTTCTATATTTTCCACCCCTCTGCACTCCTTCAAAGAATTTAGCTCCCAGGGTTTCAACCACCAACCAAAGACTGCACATGGAGGGGTCTGATTGTTCAGGCAGCATGTGTATAGTAGAGGATTGCAAATTCGATCATCAATAGGAGGAGAGGACCTCAGCCCTGTGAAGGTTCTGTGCCCCAGTGTAGGGGAATGCCAGGGCCAGAAAGTGGGAGAGGGCGGGGTGGCAGGCATGGGGAAGTAGGAGGCAACAGGGGTTTGTTTTTGTTGTTTTTGTTTGTTTGTTTGTTTTTTGGAGGGGAAACTGGGAATGGAGAAATTTACATGTAAATAAAGAAAATATCAAAAAAAAAAAAAAAAAGAATTTCTTGTTGTCCCTATTCACCAGCAAGAAGCCACGAACAGTTGGCAGCCTGATTCCTTGGGTTTGGGTGTCTGGTTATGATCATTTTACAAATTATACATAGGTTGTCATTTTAAGGGATAATTTGGAGATGATCATAATTTTGAATATGGAGGAAATAGATGGGATGGATTACTAAATTTGTTTCTAAACAAAGCATTGTCTAACCATAATCTTATATTGATATAAATCTTTGTAATTGAAGTTACAACTCCTTACATTGGTATAGAATTTATATATTGATGTAGAATTAAAGTTTTAATTGGTATAAATCTCTATATTTATACTAAATCTGAAATCAAAATTGTTATTCTTAGTTATGATTTATACCTATGCAACACATTTAAAAATGCAAGGTTTTGACCAAGTCCTAGTAGCTGCTATTACAAACTGTTTAAGATGACTAAGTAACACAAAAAGGGCCAGATAGTAAATTCATGGTTATATTAGATTCTGATTTAATTATAAGATGTTTTCAATATTATTCAATTAGAAGTAGCTAAGAGTAGTCAAGGTTTAACAGTTGTAATATATATATGTGTGTATATATATATATATTATATTATATATATACATATATTATATTATATATACATATATATATATAATATTATATTCCTCAAAACATTAGAAGTCCACAGAACCCTCTTCATGGTTCAAAGAAGATATTGAGGATCTTTACCTCAAGGCACATTTGCTTATCATGGCAAGGTAGCCATGGGTCAAAACTTGCACTTTCCATCTACAGACACACACAAAAAAAAAATACTATCCAGGAAAGGACAAACTGATGTGGGATAGGTGACTACTATTCTTTGCCAATACAGGGTAAACTAGTCCTTCACACTTCTATTTCACATCTGGGTCTGCCAGATGGTTCTGGACCAAAAGGGCTGAAGACAGGCTCACAAGTGTTTGGTACATATTTACACACATATGTACACAGATCTTTAAAGGCTAAAGATTCCTTTAGCCTTTGATTCCGATTTTCTGGGCTAATATCCACTTATCAGAGTGTGCATACCATGTGTGTTCTTTTGTGATTGGGTTACCTCA
>NW_022196905.1:70922108-70930309 GCF_008632895.1 Mastomys coucha | reverse complement strand
ATTTTATGAGGTCCCATTTGTCAATTCTTGATCTTAGAGCATTAGCTATTGGTGTTCTGTTCAGGAAAATTTCCCCTGTACCCATGTGCTCGAGGCTCTTCCCCATCCACAAACCACAAGGAACTCAAGAAGGAAGACCAAAATGTGGATACTTCATTCCTTCTTAATAGGGAGAACAAAATACCCTTGGAAGGAGTTGCAGAGACTAATTATGGAGCAAATTCTGAAAGAAGGACAATCCAGAGACTGCTCCACCTGGGAATCCTTCCCATATTTAATCATCAAATCCAGACACTATTATGGATGCTGGCAACAGCTGGCTGACAGGATCCTGATATAGCTGCCTCCTGAGAGGCCCTGACAGTACCCGACTAAAACAGAAGTAGAGGCTCACTGCCATCCATTCGACTGACTACTGGGTCCCTAATGAAGGAGCTAAAGAAAGAACCCAAGGAGCTGAAGGGTTTGCAGTCCCTACCTTCAGAGCTCCCAGGGACTAAATCACCAGCCATAGAGTATGTATGGTGGGACTAATGGGTCCATCAGCATATGTATAGCAGAGGATGGCCAAGTCAGTCATCAATGGGAGGAGAGGCCCTTGGCCCTGTGAAGGTTCTATGTCCCAGTGTCGGGAAATGCCAGGGTTAGTAAGCAGGAGAGGGTGGGGTGGTGAGCAGGAGGAGGGGGAGGGAACAGGGGTTTATTTTCGTTTTTGTTTTTGTTTTTTTATTTTTATTTTATTTTTCTCTTTTTCCAGAGGGGAAACTGGGAAAGAGATATCGTATGACACGTAAATAAAGAAAATATCTAATAAAAAATAAATAAAAAAGTTTTAGTTCTACAAAAGATAGCAATATTATCAATAATTTATAAAATAATCTTGAATATGATTAAGTGAATACAGTCACATTAAAAAAAAAAGAACATCCTTGATGAAGGGTAAAAACTACATTTATCAGTGTTTATACCAAGACTATTACAAAGGCCACAATCAATCAAAATATGGAGGCAAGTCGTAATGGATGAATCCACAAAAAAAAAAAAAAAACCTTACACCTAAGGTGCAGGGAACATCATGAAAGAGGGTCAGGGAAGGAAGATTGTAAAGGGAGAAAGATTGTAAAGAGCCAGAGGACCAGGGAATTTGCTATGAGATTATGTCTCCTACTAACATCAAAAGGCACTCAGAAAGGCTTATCAAAAGGACTGCCCAAATTCAAGGGAACAGAGAAGACACCAAGGAACATGCTAAACTGGATGGGAACACCTGAAGGCCTCAACTGTACACAAAGATCTACAGACTTTGCACTTTGCTTTATTAAAATGTGCACTTTTAAAATATGCTTGGAAACCTGGTTACTCAGTTAAGTGAAAAGAAAAAGATAACAATGTTAAGTAAAAAAAAAAAATCACCTCAATTATGCAAAATATATCAAAATATAAAGAATGACACAAACAGAAAGCTCATAAAGACCAGTAGTAAATATCAAGGATGTGAAACACTTTGTCCTTATTTCTACTTTAAGTTCCAATATATTTCTCTATCTCTATACAATTCTGTTTCTTGTAGTCAGAATACTTAATTTCAGTTTTAAAAAAATAAAACATTTTCTGGAAAACAAAAGCTGCTCACAACCACATATTCTTTCTACCATGTAGAGGATCTATATATGTGCATGCACATATGGTATGTAATTCAGCAGCAGTAACATTCCATGCAGTAAAACATGTCCCATTTCTGCAAGGGTGCTTTCATTGTGAAGCTGCATTCAGAGTGTGTTCCTTTAGCCTCCTCACTGTGTTTCTTTGTAAGATAAATGCTTATCCAAGATTCACTGCTCTTCCAGGTGAGTTTGCTATGGCCAGCGATGTGTATTCTTAAGAGACCAGTACCCATATTCTTTTCTGTTTTATTTTGTTGTGACACCTGGATTGAATGTTTTCATTAGTCTGAACCTGGATCTTTTGCCTCCTAAACATTTTTTCTTTTTCTAGCCTTTTTTTGTCACAGTTTATTAAAAGCACATTTTGTTCTGTGGGAATTAGATTCCATCTCCTCAGCTTGATGGGATTTTTGTCTCTTCACCTGAGAATTGTAGATCACAGGATAATTCAGCAAGACTTTATATCAAGGAATTTAATAAAACTGTTATGTTGGATACAATTTAAAGACACTCTAAAATATTAGTCTAAAATATATGTTTTGCTCTGTAGTTTCTGTAGCCTAGTATAGATAAAGACTGTAAGTGTGTGCATATAAAATGAACCCAGATCTGAAACCTACATTTTATGCAAATAATATAGATGTAGATGTACATCTGCTGGGAGAATTCCATCAAAGGACCACAGAGTCTGAGAGGGAGGGGTGAAACAGGAAATGTAGTAAATGTCCTTAATTAACTCTACCTCCTCCCTCCTCTCTCTCTCTCTCTCTCTCTCTCTCTCTCTCTCTCTCTCTCTCTCTCTCTCTGCCTCTCTTGCTCTCTTGCTCTAATTATATCTCTCTCTGTGTGTATGTGTGTGCGTACTTGTGTGTGTGTGTTAAAGAGAGATACTACCTATGTAAAAAAAAACATATATTATATCAAAACTAAAACAAAATGAGCTCACATTGCCAGTTTAAATTTTGGGGTCATTTCTGAGACTTATGGAAATATATAATCTTAGGTTAAACACCAGTCTAGATGTTACTATGATGGTAATTTTGAGATGCACATATTTTTTGGTTATTTTTTAAGATTTATTTTATTATGTTTAATTGTATCTGAGCACATGTCTTTGTGTGGGTATGTGCAGGTGAGTGCAGGTGTCTATAGAAGTTAAGAATTTCAGATTTCACCCAGGGTTATAGAGTTCCAGGCACCTGTGGACAACCCGCCATGGGTGCTGGAAACCAAATTTTCATCTTCTATTTAGGCAGTGTCTATCCTAACCACTGATCTATCTAGCCCCAAAATTGTATTTTTATATATTATCTTTATCATTATTTTTTTATTTATGGCAATGGTGGTAGTAGTAATGGTATTGGTGGTGGTGGTACTGCTGCTGCTGGAGGTGGTATATACGTGTATGTATGTGAAGTGTTTGTTCAAATGCAGGTGCATTTCTCCCACAGCACATGGTTTGCGGTCAGAGTAACTGGTGGGAGAAAGTCAGTTTTGTCTTTCCCAATATGTGGGATCTGAAGACAGAATTCAAGTCCCATCATGCTTGCCTTACAAGGATATTTTACCACTTGATCTAAAATTTCTATTATAGTAAAGTAAAATTTAAGTAAAGCATATCATCCTCTATAATTTGGGTGAATCTCTTTTAGTGAGCAAGGAGTTAAATGTATTAAGGAGAGAAAGATACCCCACAAGGGAGAAAAATATCTGTCTCTCTACTGTTTCAAGATTCAACCTACAACTTTGATGAGAGGAAAGGAGACAGGAAGAGAGAGGGGGCAGGGATGAAGGCAAAGGAATGGGAGGCAGGAGATAGAAAGGAAGGAGAAAAGATATCCTATTTGTAATGATTGAGTGAGAAATATTTTTTGTAAGTTCAAGTATTTCAGCATTTGTCCCAGTTGATAGTATTGTGTGGGAAGCTAATGCAGAGACCTATGTCACTTGCTCGAGAATTATGTCACTGATGTGGACTTTGGGAATCCATAGATTTGACCCACTTTCTGTTTGCTTTATGTTTCATGTTTACAGTTCAAGTTATGATTTCTCAGTTTCCTGCTCAGGTTCGATGTTGCTCTGTCACCAACACCATTAGGAACTCCTCCCCTGGAACAGAAAGACAAAATAATCTTCTTCTTCCAAGCCTTGCTTCTACCCATGCTTATAACATCAACAGAAAATTAACTAACATATCTAATATAAAACTAATATCAATTAATAGATTAAAAGAGAATACTATGTTATAGAACAAAGCAAAACCAACCTATCTAAATGATATTTATTCTCAGTTCATTATTGAAATTCTAAAAAGTAGTGTACATTTTTCTTATTTTTCTGTTCACTGTCCATTCATCTTTCTTGCAACCTTTACTGTTGCAATCATATCAAACAAAAATAATTTTTTGGTTTCATTATTTGCTGTAACCTCTACTATAATAGTGCAAGGCTGTTTGAGTAGAAATCCAAGTCTTATATGGAGAACAAATAAATAATATCTATTTCACAAAGATATTATGAGATTTTGTTTATGAGAAATAGACAAGGAAAATGATAAATAACAGATAATTATTTCACAAAGATATTATGAGGTTATATTTATTAAAGTACACAAGGGAAATTAACACTCACTTTGCTACCATTGTGTGCTAAATATTTTATCCTTAATATCTGACAATCAGAAAATATGTACAAAAATTGTTTTTAAACTAAGGTAAATAACATTCAAAAATGTACCTTGCATGACAAGCAGAAATGAAAAACCACAAATCTAAGCCCAAAGCCTTGTAACTTTATGACACATTTCTTTGAAACTATAATACTTGTGGTAAATATTTTGATCACTGGTTTTATAAACCATCTTTTGACATAATGTTATGTTCTCAAATTCTGTTCTTCTGCATGTTTTAACACAGACTAAATGTTTCATTAATGAAAAAAAATCATATGTGATTGCTCAATGAAAAGTATTGGACATGAAGTTTAAATTTTTAATGAACCCAGATAAAGTGGAAGAACTAAGTGTTAGAATTTCTCTCACATTAGTTATGTAGTTAGCCCCATATACAAACATAAACTCAGCCTCTGGGACATCTTTATGTAAAAAGATGCCTGATAGTAATTATTGACAATACCTGAATGATTAATAAAGAAATTTCTAATAAAAAGTAGAAATAGATAAATAAATAGCATAGTTCCTAATTAATTACATTGTTTTAACTAGCTTTACAAATTCATATTTAGTAGGTGACTAGCGAATGGATCATGTTTTCTGTATCCACAATCTAAGCCCAAAAGCCTTGTAACTTTATGACACACTTCTTTGAATCTATAATACCTGCAGTAAATACTATAATCACTGGTTTTATAGACCATCTTTTGACATAACGTTTGAGTAGTCAAACAGTTGAGGAACATCTAGGTTGCATCCAGTTTCTGGCTATTACAAGTCTACTATGAACATAGTGGAACACATGTCCTTGTGACATTGTGGAGCATTTCTTGGGTATATTCCCAGGAGCTAGATATATCTGGGTCTTCATGTAGAACTATTTGCAATTTTCTGAGGTCAGCCATATTACAGAGTGGTTGTAAAAGTTTACAATCTCTCCAGAAATGGAAGAGTCTTTCCCTTTCTCCACATTCTTGCTAGGATGTGCTACTGCTTGACTTTTTGATCTTAGCTATTTCTGATTGGTGTAAGGAGGAATCTCAGGATTTTGCAGGTAAAGGGATGGAACTAGAAAATATCATCCTGAGTGAGATAACACAGACCCAAAAGGACATGGATGGTATGTACTTATTGATAAGTGGATATTAGCTAAAAAAGTACAGAATACCTACAACATGCCCCACAGACCCTAAGAAGTTAAACAACAAGAAAGGCCCAACCAAGTGAGGATGCTTAAATCCCACTTCGAAGGGAGAAAAATATAATCAAGGGAGGCAGGGGGAGGAAGGATCTGGGTGGGAGAGGGAAGAGGGAGGGGAAAGAGGGCACATGATCAAGACAAGGGAGAGACAGGAAGGAGGCCCAGAGGGCCAGAAGTATGAGTGGGAAGATATAGCTGCTAGGGGTTGGGGGTTGGAGGGAACCTCTAGAAAGTCCCAGACGCCTGGGATATGGGAGGTTCCTAGAACTCAATGTGGATTACGTTAGCTGAAATGTCAAACAGTGGGGATATGGAACCTAAAGAGACCACCTCCGGTAGTCAGACAGGACCCCTAGGAGAGGAATGGGGACAACAACACACCCACAAAATTTTCGACCTAAAATTGCTCCTGTCTAAAAGAAATGCAGGAACAAAAATGAAGTAGAGACTTCAGGAATGGCTGACAAGTGACCCATAGACTAGCAAGCACCAGTCTCTATCACTATTACTGTGACTATGTTGTGCTTGCAAAGAGAAGCCTTGCATGGCTATCCTCTGAGAGGCTCTACCAGCAGCTGAGATATCTGCAGATACTTAACAGCCAAGCTTTGGACTGATGTCAGAGACCCCTATGAAAGAGTTAGGGGAAGGACTGAAGGAGCTGAAGAAGATGGCAACCCTTTAGGAAGACCAACAGTGTCAACTAACATGGAGTCCTGGGAACTCCCAGAGATAGATCCACCAACCAGAGCATACAAGGGCTGGTCTAGAGCCCCTGGCATGAGTGTAGCTGAGTGCTTTCTTGTCAGGTCTTAGTGGAAGAGGATGTGCTAGTACTTAATGCCCCAGAGAGGGGAGATACCCAGGCACGGGGCAGAGGCATCTTCTCAGAGGCGAAGTGGAGGGAGGGATGGGGGGGAAGAACTCTGAGATGGGGACTAGAAGGGGGCAACATTTAGGATGTTAATAAATAATTAATTAATTTTAAAAATAAAAAAAAAATCATGTTCGATAGCATGAACTTTCTGATTCACCAGCAGGGGCTGCCCCTTCTACCAACCTTCCAGAGTATGACTCTGCTCACCCCAAGCTTCCTCCATGCATCTATATTTTTTAAACTGGTACGAGCTTGGTTTATTTTCCCTAACTTTCATGTGTTTCTTATATGTCACCTTTTAAAGACTAGTTAAGATGTCTATTGCACTATGCATCACCCACACACAGTTTGTCCTGTCTGATGTCATTTTGCATTTTTTTCTGAACAGCTTTTGTTTGTTATCTGATCTGTTTGTTTGTTTTTCTTATTAGATCCAATTTGCATGTTTCCTCTCTTAATTCAAATAGTTTTAAAACTAACACAATACATCTTACATTTATCAACTCCAGAATATTTTTCCATATGCTTTTAATGTAGTAGTATCCAATAGATACCTAATGAGTGTTCACTGAATGAACATTCAAGCTCATATTTTATAGACCTAAGAAATGTATAGGCCTAAACAAATTTAAATATTGCTTATTGTGTAGTATAATTCTTTTGAAAAGTACATTTACAATTATCTTTCTAAGTTTATTATATCAACAACTTAATGACATGATTGAGTCCTGTGAGAGCTTTCTTCTTTTGAAGCTATATACTGAAAATGTTCTTAAATATTTGGGGGCAGAGGTATTGCAAATTAGAGTATGTTTTCCCAAGCTTGCAGTACTATCCTCAAGAGTTAGGAACACTGACTGCTCCTTCAGAGGCCATAGGGTTGATTTCCAGCTCCCACATGACAGGTCACAACCACCTGTAACTAGAGTGCCACGTGATGTGATGCTCCCCCTTGCTGGCTCTGACAGCACTTAGACACACACACACACACACACACGCACACACACACACACACACACACGCACACACACACACACACACACACACACGCACACACACACACACACACACGCATGCATGCAGACATTACTAGATAAAACACATATCATAAGATAAACATTCACTAATCTTTAAAAGGCAAAATTGCTGAGTGCTTATCTGCAAGTATACCATCAATGATAAATGGATACTCTGTTACATGCAAGTTCAAGGGCAGTTGTATTAAGTCCTGACCTACATTAAGTCTTTATTTCAGAAGCTTCTACTTAAACACCTTGCAAGTAAATTCTTAATTACTTTTGCCCTTTCAATTGAGCTTTCAAAAATTCCTATAAAGCATTAAATGTCTGTTACATGAATTTTTTAGTATTGAGATAACTGGTGAGTATAATTTATTGAGTTCTATTAAGTGGTACCTTAGTGATCAGAAGAAGACAAATCTCTAACTAAGCATTAAAAATGTTGACAAGGACAAAATTTACTGAAAGTACTGAAACATTCTGACATATCCTAGAGTTCAAGTTAAAATGTTGGATTAATGTCTTTATTAAAACCCAATGAGCTATGAGCCTAGGGGTAGAAATGGTTGGGTTTTGTTTGTTTGCTTGCTTTCAGTAGTGATGTCTCACCATCACTTTTGATGAATGCTGACACATATCTAATATCCATAACCTTTCACCAGAATACATAATGTATCATATGTTAGAATATGAGTTGTTTAATAACATAGTTTGAGATTTTAAACTAAAAATTCCCTTTACATTCCTAGTTTGGACTATAAGTAAACTG
>NW_022196905.1:70877108-70919608 GCF_008632895.1 Mastomys coucha | reverse complement strand
TAGATGTGGTGAACATACATACAGAAATTCAACATACCTATACACATAAGATAAAGATAAATAAATGTTTTTAAATTATTACACTTGCATTTTCTTGTATGTGCCTGATGTGTGTGGAAATCAGAGGACAACTAGCCGGAGTTGTCTCTCTTCTACCATGCAGGTTCTAGGGATTCAACTCACATCATGAGGTTTGGCAGTAAGTGGTGTTACTATCTGAGCCACTACTTTATCCCTGATCATAAATTATTATCAGTGAAAAACTTAATCTGCAATCCCTCTAATATGTATATTTTTTGGATATATGCATTTAAAATATGACATATAAGGTACGTTGAAATTTAAAGACACAATAAATAAAACTAAAACTTACAAATAAATATTTGTTTCTACTTAATCAATGAGAAAACATTCTCAAATGTTCTCTGGTGTCCATAGGCCATTAACAAATACATGTCTGCCTTTGGAGAACACTAGGCTAGACCAGTGAGAGCTCACGAGAACAAAGGTAGAAGGGAAATAGGAGAGAGAAATCTGTTGAAAGTTACTTGCCTTCCTAATTCCAGGGAAGGTGCTAACTGGACATAGGGGCAGACGAGGAAACCTAAGGCTACACTTGGATCAACCAGGTTAGAGCAAACCAGCTGGACCAGGTGTGTCAGCTCAGGATAAACTATGTGTGGAATGTGTAGCAATTTACTTAATTTGGTATTTGGGGGATTTTTTCTATATGAAGATGTAAATTTCAAGAAAATGTCTTGAGTTACATAGGAGAGTGAAAGCACTAAGTGGTAGCCGTCTTTGGCATGGAAGGCCACACAGAGAAAGTACTTCAGATTTGTTCCAGGGAAATCCTCCGGAATCCTGAGAAGGGGATTGTTAGAACACTAATGTTGTGTGCCGCCAAAACTCATGTAAAAAACCTCCACAGAAAATTTCTTAAATAATGAGAACCTTAGAATATGAGTAGTGATAAAGCTTCTACCAGCATGAATGAGGTTGATGTACTTATAACCCTGTGTGTCCCCCTTTTGTCCCTCTACCAGGTAAAGCAATAAAAATATGGTGCTGTTTGTAAGAGAAGTCTTTTCCAGATGGTGAATCAGCCAGTGCTTTCATCTTGAATTTTTTAAGGAATGAGTTGGTATTACTCGTAAATTACAAATTATGCCAGTTGGTCCTAAACCTAGAAAGGACTAAGACAAGGGTCATACCTAACCTTAAGAAATCAACAAATTATGAATCCTCTCTTTCCATATAAGAAGCTTTAGATGCTGTAAATTACAGTACCAGTCTTCCAAGAAAGAGTTCATGGCTGAGAAAAATCATAGACCCTACAGGAACGCATATGACTGTTGTGCTGTAAAGGGAACATGCTGTCTAATCTGCCTTCTAATTGCTTATATTTATACCTATATGTTAATATTCTCGGTTTTCATTGGAGAAGCTTCTTTATGCAATAGGCTCTAGTTAATGAAGAGACTCACAATGGTTAAAATTACTGAGAACAAGTGACTGTTAAGTGCTGTATCTAACCAAGATATCTATATTACTCCCTCCAAATCTCAGGAAGTATTATGGAAGAGGGGATAGAAAGACTGTAAAATCCAAAGGACAGAGGGCAGTGGTGTGGAAACCCTGTTATCTGGATATAACATCGCCGTTACATTCAAGAATTTATAGTTGCTGTGCTTAACTGCATAAGATCTGCCTAAGTCTGGGCTTCTCAACATTTGATCATAAACAAGGAATGGATTTATGAGGTCTCTCCCAACCCTTAAAGGGTTAAAAACAGTAGACAATTGCTAGAGAAGGGGGGTGTCATTAATTCAAACATAATAGCCACTGATACATTTTCTATAACCTAGCAAATGACCCCACAACCATGCTCATGCCAGCAGTCATAGTTAAACTCACTGGATCAAAAAAAATAGAAAAAGACATCACAGAGGATGTGTGGAAGACTTGTTGAGAAAAAAAATCCCTTACTATGAGAGGTCAAAAGGGTGAGCGAGATTGAAGGGGATTAGTATGGGGTCTAAATTGAAAACATACATACAAATAACATTATAAGAGCTGAGCATCAAGCTATATTTATGAATGTATGCAATACCAACAAATGTAAGATGAGACCATGAATTAGAAGAGCAGAAGTACTTAGGAAGGTTTGAGAGGAGAATGTTAAGGTATAATAATTGTAATTATACTATAATCTCAAAAATAAAAAAAAAACAGAAAATGACCAAAATGCATTACATACATATATGAACTTGTCAAGTATTTTTTTAAATAGAAGAAATTAAAGTATCACAGCATATATTTAGAAATTCTGTTTAGGATATTCCAAAGCATGAAAAGAAAAGAAAAAAATAAATTTCTGACAAGACATAATGGAATCTAACATAATATATTGCAACATATGTCATGTTGTTGGATCAATTTATTTATGCTGGTGAGCTTAGCATTACAACTACAGAAACTTGTGCTTCCAAATAGCAACCAAAATTTAAAACAGGCATTTAAAAGTTGAACGCACATTGGGTGCAGCAGTGTTTCTTCAAGAGTAGAGCACCATAAACAGTCAAATGCACACTTGGGCAGCATAGGAAAGGGCGCAGACCTCTCTATAACTAAATCCCTTCCCCCTGATGACTTCGCCTAAAGTAACAAAAAACCAATAGTGAAAATGGCAAATAAGCACAATCTGCTCTTACTTAAAAAAATATTTATATTCACTATTAATGGAGCCAGTAATTATAAATGATTTCCCCTGGGTTTTAGGAGATTAGCATTCACACAGTCACAATTTCTGTATTTAAGAACACTATAAAACCTACCAACCCACATTTCTTTTTTTCAGCTGAGCAATTCTCTGAGGCAACTTCGCAAAACTCATTCAATGAGGGGAAAAAGACTCTTGTTGATGGAATCCAGTCCCCATGTACAGTAACTTAACCTACAGAAGAAAGAAATTAATTAAATTTTATAGAAACCTCAAGCCCCTTGTGAGACTGAATCAACACAACGGTTTGCCCTTTGGTTCCATCAAACCTGACTGTAATTAATACTTTGAAGTTGTATTTCAAAATCTCACAGGAAACAAGTAGAAACTAGAACTTTTCCCTTTCTGCTTACTGGCATCATTGCCTGTGACTGTAAAATTTTGTATCTGGAGAGTCATCAGGCCTTTGGAAAATAGCTAGGTGTGTATTCAATAATGAGGAAATATCTATGGGAAGAAGGTACGGAAAAAATTCCTATCTTTCTCAACATTAAGTTATTTTTATTTTCTTTTTCTCTAAACTCCACAGTGGATAGACAAAATTACTTCCGTCGTCGTCTTAATGCACTGGGTTTTATTAGCTTTCCATTCAACCCTTCTAAAATCAAATAGCCTGACTAAGAAGCTATGTCATTAAGAGAGGAACTGTTATTAGCCTATTCTTGTGAAGCCATATAAAGAGTCAAGGGAATTAAAGGACTTCAAGTTCAAATAGCATCTCATATCTGAAGTTGTTTCAGTGGAAGCTCTTTGGCCTTTCTGCTCCCAGAAAGTCCATATTTTTGAGTGGACTAAATGCTTTGTTATGTTTTCTTCTACCATTTCGGTTCTTGGGTTAGTTGAACTTTGATAAATGATGCCATTAGTTTCCATTCTACTAAGTAGTACCTTTATGCTGCTGCCTGTCTTTTGTTACTACATTGTACTGACTATTGGATGGTAGTAGGACCTCTCTGCTTCTCCCCCTTGAGCTACATAATTCATATATTTCAACCAAATTTTCTAAGTAATTTGGCACAGAAACAGCATGAAATAAGAAATATCATGGAAACTTATCCTTTCAAGTAGAACTTAAACTTAGCAAATATGTTAGGATGAGAGAGAAAAGAGAATTCAGCCAATCTATAGGAAAGCATTTTGCTTGTTTCTAGAAAGTATTCATTGTTATATTATTATCTAGCATTTAAATTAATTTCAAAATCACTAAAATGTAGTATTCCTAGAAGATATTCAAACTAGATACTTGTGAGCTCATTACAGGCACTGACTAATCAAAGCATACAATAAAAGGGATAGAAGATAGATAGGTAATAGATTACTGATGACTGAGAGAGAGGGGCTGGAGGTTCTCAATCCATTTCGTCTTAGTCCTCGTGGCTCTTCATACTGAAGTTGCTAATGGTGTCCCTTTCTAAAGTGCATGTTTCATTATCCTATTTATCAAATTTCTGATTTGAAAACTTAATATAAGAACCCATATTGAAGAACAGATGCTATACAAAGCCAAAAAGAATCTCCATTTTCCTGACTATTTGATTTTAGACAAGTATTTAGGAGCTATTATCATTATACTATTTGGTCTGGTTGTCTTTGCCCCAAAATTATCTCCCTTGACCTTTCATCTTCATTGTTAGATTCATGTAACTATTCATATATCTACTGGCTGTCTATCTACACATCTATCTATCTATCTATCTATCTATCTATCTATCTATCTATCTATCTAAATCTATATCTATCTCTATCTATCTACCCTCTATTCATAACTTTATTGACCTACCTACCAACCTATACTTTGAGAAAAGCATCTTATCACTTTAAATGAAATACATAATTATTCTTTGGAGAATATATAGTATTGATACTCTAAAAAATGCTTTTTCATTTATTTTAGTGTTCAAAATACCTGTCATAAATAATTTAAATGCATCCTTTCATATTTACCTCATGGTTCTTTACCACAGTAAATTATGCTCTTCTTGTTCTAAAGCTTCTAGTTTTAGATTTTGTATTTGTTTTATTTAATGTGTTATATTTAGTGGATGAAATTTTCTTCCTCATCAAGTATGTTCTATATATACTGAAATATGAAGTTACCTGTCAACATATTTAGGGAGTGGCTTTGAGAACAATTAAAAGATAGAAGCTTAACAGGAACAGAGAAGGTGTTAATAAAATACACTAGAAAAAACCTATCCCTGTTTTTCTTCATAAACAGAAGTTTTAGTATTGATAATTCTTCATGTTCATACTGGTATTAAGTCAAGAAGTATACAAGAAGTGATATAACAAACATTTTTATTAACTCCAGACATTTTAATCTCTACAGATAAAATTACTGATGTCTACCTCTCTATAAATAATTGTAGGGAACCATAATTCAAGATTCTGCCAATATCGCTGAAAAGTCCATTACATGAACAACAGGTATAAACCATAAGTCAGAATCCATGGAACAAATTTAGAGATGACTTAACTGGATATTCTGATGAGTCCAGAAGTCAGAGCTATTCAAAACAGCATCACAGGAAGATGTCATAACTAGACAATCATTACTCTTTTGTTCACTTAGAATCTCACCATCCTTCTTATCTAGGACACATTTATACTCTGGGAGACTTCATTGCAGGAGAAATATATTCCTGTCCGAGATGTCTGAAAATATGATATTCACTTACATGGCTCCCTTGAAAGTAGGTATAAATAATGGAGCTAAACTCTGCCTATCGCGTGCCACCATGTCAGACATTTAATACAGAAGCCAATAGTGCAATAGCCATGGTCTCTTTCATTGACAACATTAACAGCTACAATAAAATCAAGATATTGGCAGTATGCAAGCTACGGCATCTTGTACTCAGTGAAAGTAGACACCGTTTCGCCGTTAGGCAAGTGCAGAGGTGAGTCTTGATATAAGTCTTGCTTTAAAATACTCAGGCTACTCGCTCATTTTTTAAAATTATTTGCATCTAACTATAAAATGGTTTTATTTCTTCTGTTTGATAATTAGAACTAGTAAGTTCAAAACTGATCTTAACTTACAAAAAGATCAATGGGAAGTTTTTGCTCACAAGCAGCAATTCATACAAATTATTGAATCAGAAAAGGAATGTCAAACTGCTTGTTTATTGTATCCTTATGCCTGTTAAGTAATGTATCTCTGGACATTATTATTAGTAGGAAGAAGCCAGAATTTCAAGGTCTTTTTCTAATTATACCTCTACTGAGATTTTCTTTATCAAAATTAGTATTTAATCCATATGTTTCCCTACAACTCAGTCTAATTTTATGTTGAATTAATGGTAACTGAAATAGTTCAATATGTCCCAGTCTGTTAATGTGTTACTTACTGGGGAATAGGTGCCTATATATCAAAGGTGGTAAAGTGTAGCCAAGAAAATTGTTTAAACTAACATTCAGCTCTAAATATTTCATATTGGTTCCATCAGACTCAATTACAATCCATCCTACTTTCTCAAGAAGAATGTTTCAGAGGTAATCAGGTTTTGGAGTTCTAGCTATCTAGCCCTTTCTTCTTTGTTACCTACATTATCTGTATCTATTACTGTTCTCTAATAACTGTAGCTTGTTTTCCTCTTCTTACCTTCTTTCCTCTTCACCTTACCTAGACTAGCCACTTATATTAACAACCACAATCAGAGTGACACCAGACCAAAAGAGTATTAACCATTTTTAATAATGGATTTTTACTAACCATTTTATAATTAATTACTTTGAACTCAAATGTCTATTAGAATATATTATCCTTTAAGCATTAAATTAATAATAACAGAAAAGATAAACAATTGCAAGTAAAATTTATGCAAGCTGCAACATATTAAGTTAAGCTGTTCTGATGTTCTTTTGTTGCTGTTGTTAATTTTACACATAGCTCTTAAATTTAGCCCTCCTTTACGTACCTTAGAAACAGACTTTCCACAACTATCAATTTCATTTTTAATTTAAAAGTGTAAGTTTAGCACAATTTTGAAGGAGTATTATGGACTAGAACTAGTATTTATGATCAAAGGCTCCACGGAGCTTCACAGATTTAGCCTTCCCCATTTACTGTGTATTTGATTTCAGGTGCATAACCTCTCCATGCTCTAGTTTCCTAAAATGAAAAAGACAGGGAACGTGCATCACAGGTTAACATGGGAATTTACAGAATGACATCTAGTACCTACTTGTGTTCAGCTAACAGGAAATGTCCACTCTTTTGGTTTTTATTAGTATTGTTCCTATCATATACCCACACTGAAGAGAAAGCTAGCTAAATGCAATGAGTAAAGTTCCTTTCAGAACAACATAGATTCGAATAGTGGGACCCCTTTGGGGAACATTAAGTCATATGCTTAAAGTTGGATTGGATAACAATATGTGTATAGAAGAGCCTTCTCCTGCTCAAATCATCTGTATAATACAGATGTTGACAAAATACACCTCTGCCCGAAAAGATCTGTTAATATGATAAACTAGAGTCCAACTTCTGCTTCTCACATATAATCCTGTCAGTGTCCATACCATCTCTACACTGATACCTACACACATCACTTCTCTTCCTTAAAGTGATAATAAGGAAGATATTCTACATTTAACTCCGAATTTGTATTTGTATTCAAAAGTCATTCTCTTCTTTCAGGAACAAAATGGTTCAATGGTCAAGAGGACAATTATTTTCTGGAATAAAGTTGTTGTTGTTATTTTCTCACTTCAGGACATATATGCATTGTCTAGCTAATATCAAGGTGAATCTAGAAAACTTTTTATTTAGTCTCAGTACTTTAACAAAACAAAACATTCAGAACTGCTATGTACATTCATCTTTCTGGAATATAATCACAGATGATATTATATCCTGATAGGTACCCAGTCATATTTAAAAGGAAAGACTTGCTGCAAAAAAGCAAATTAAGAGATGCAATCTAGTGAGGGAAAGGTTGGAAAGTGACAAGATACAGAATTTTTATACTGCCACCCTATGATGTCCTTGAGTTTCTTCACTAAAGATACCCAATATGATGGAATCATACTTCCAGTTCAGATTTTGTGAAAGCATATACTGTAGATAAAACAAGATGAATGGTCTCATAAAGATGTTGTGTAAACTTGCATCTCTGTCTCCAGTTTACAAAAGGGACCACTACATACAGAAGACTGCCATGCGACTTGAAAGTCTATCTTGTTCTCCTTTTGAGGTGCAGCTACAAACTACATGAGAAGCTAGCTATAATTTAGGTATGGTTTCTCACTTTCTTCACATGATGTTTTTCACCTGACATTATTTGTTCTAAGTTATATTATAATATGGCCAGGGGCATTGGGAGCTAACAAAGTTTGATCTTGTTTTTGTTATCTAAGGAAAAAAATTATCAGAATCCTTCTGAGTTCTTTTATTCCTTACCATTTATATCTGAAATAATGAGGCCTTCTCCTGCCTAAATCATCTGTTAGAGCAGATGTTGACAAATACAGATCTGTTAATATGATAGACTAGAGAGTTTAACTTTAACTTCTCGCATATAATCCTGTCAGTGTCTATACCATCTCTACACTGATACCTACATACATCACGTTTCTTCCTTAAACTGATACTAACTGTCCAATATTCTACATTTAACCCCGTTTATTATCTACCATCAAAGGGACACTTGGGGTATGTCTGATTGCCTGATGGGAATCAAGAACACATTACAAAGGCAGCTGGCAAAGCATATGACCAAAGCTTCGATCCTCAAATAGTATAAAATTATGAGTATAATAGAATTATCTTGGCCACAGGAGACAGGACCTTTATGACATTTATTGTGTTGAGTAAAGGCTTCTCAGAGGAAGGTATTGGTGGCAAGATACTTTAAGATTGAGTAAGAATATGGAAAGTGTGTTCCAAAAGACTGAATATGCTTGAGTATATCAAGTCTATGTTGTGATAAAATGATTGAAATGGGAATGGGTAGAGTACTGAAAACATCTACTACATTCTGTAAGATCACTGGCCCCACATAAAAAAGTTATATTATAGAATATAATAATATTTACCAAAAGACTATAATATCAACCATCTCCTGAAAGAGAAGAGTAAACCAATCCCACCTACAATCTTACTCTATATCTTTGTGGTTTCTTTTATCCTACAACATGAGTATATATAACTGACTCCTTATTTCACATGGCAGAGAGTTCAGATAATTTCTATGGTATGAACTCTCTGAAAAGTGGTTATTAGTCCAGAAGTTCGGAATACACAAAGTACAATCCACAAACCACAAGAAACTCAAGAAGAAGGAAGACCAAAATGTGGACACTTCATTCCTTCTTAAAAGGGGGAACAAAATACCCATGGAAGGAGTTGCAGAGACTAACTATAGAGCAGAGACTGAAGGAAGGACAAGCCAGCCTGATATAGCTGTCTCTTGAGAGGCTCTGACAGTACCTGACTAATACAGAAGTAGAGGCTCACAGTCATCTATTGAACTGAACACAGGGTCCCCAGTGAAGAAGCTAAAGAGAGGACTGAAAGAGCTGAAGGATTTTCAGCCCCTTAGGATGAACAACAATATGAACTAACTAGTACCCTCAGAACTCCCAAGGACTAAACCACTAACCAAGGAGTACACATGGTGGGACTCATGGCTCCAGCAGCATGTGTAGAGTAGAGGATGGCCAAGTCGGTGATCAATGGGAGAAGAGGACCTTGGCCCTGTGAAGGTTCTGTGCCCCAGTGTAGGGGAATGCCAGGGCCAGTAAGTGGGAGAGTATGGGGTGGTGAGCAGAGGGAGGGGGGAGGGAACAGATGTTTGTTCTGTATGTTGTTTTTGGTTTTTGGTTTTTTTTTTTTTTTTTTTTTTTTTTTTTTTTGGAGGGGAAACTGGGAAAGGAGAAATCATTTGACATGTAAATAAAGAAAATATCTAATAAAAAATGACAAAATAACAAAAAAAGAGTAATTTCTAAATCACTCTACCTCCATAGTTCAAGAATATACCTATTACATTATCATAAATTGATATTTGCTGGATAAATGAAAAGATGAGTAGTTGCATGAATCAAATTGCATGGCAACATGTATTAGCTAAAAGAACCCATAACCTTAGTTAAAACTGTTTAATTAAAAAACACATTTATAATTATTTTCAGGGTAATTTCTAATTTAAGAATGTGATAGCTACAAACTATGCATTCATTTTTTTATCTTCAAACACAAGCATCGGTGTCTTTTACAAAGTAGACCTTCTGATATTTATCTTGTTCTTGTCATTAAAAATGTGTTTCTCATTTGTTTGTATGGCTAAATGTTTTCAAACACTTTTAAATTTTTTATCTTATTTCCCATATCACCACTCTGAAATAGGTTAGGATATTATAGTTTCCATTTTCAACTGAGAAAGAAGATAATTTTTTATATGATTGAATGAGTTTTGCTATGCCACAGAACATAGTGAATTCATGATGAATCCATATTAATTTACCCAGCACAGATGTACCAAATACCCATTACCACCTTCATTTTAAATTCAGAAAAAAAAAAAGCGTAAAAGCCTTCTGATGATGTGGGGTACATTATGGATGGAAAGATTGTATAATAAATATGATAGAAAAGTGTGGGGAAATACTGGAAGCTAAAAGTATAAGCAGAGATGAGGAAAAAGGGGGAGTATGGGTGAGTTAATCAAAACAGGGTTTGTAAAGGAGCCTTATAAACCTCCATTTAGTTATAAGATATTTAAATACACACATATATACATATATATTATAAGATAATGATATAGTAATAAAATATAACAAATTAATATGTATTAATAAAATATAAAATTAAAACAACATATGCATATTTAAAGGGAGTTTGAACATCACATTAATGAATAATGCTGCACACTTTCACTATGAAATATTCATCATTAAATAAAAATCCTATACTTAGGCACAGAAGATCTCCTTATGAGTTGTTGGTCAGGGAAGGTCGTAGAGGTACCTCAAACAAATAAACTATTGCTACTTATCTTGGTTTCCTTCAATATCTGGCTGGTAAGACCCTCTAGTGCTGAAGATAGCACATTTTGATTACCAATCAATATGGAACTGACAAGAAAATCTCTGACTAGTAGCTAGTAACCATAGTGCTAGAAGGAGCTGACAGGCTGTCAGGAGCCATTTAGGAAAGGCTATGGCTAGTAGGTGGCCTTACTAGAGGTGGCCCACCATCTCTGCATGGCTTATGATGGGTGAGCTCTCAGAGGCAATATTTCAAGAAACTTCATTTCAGGATTGCTTCTTGTAGTTGATAATGCCTTCCTTTCCTGTCACTATTACATACCCTAAGGATTCCTGGGCATTAGCCTACCCTACTGAACAGAGTACTGTAGATCAACGTAAAGCTGAACTTTCATGAATTAATACAGTGCATATTAATTATTTTACAGAAATTTTGATTTGATTCAAATAAGTTTAGGAAGAATGTGTTAAGAAATGGTTTTAAGCCAGGTGGTGGTGGCGCACGCCTTTAATCCCAGCACTTGGGAGGCAGAGGCAGGCAGATTTTTGAGTTCGGGGCCAGCCTGGTCTACTGGGTGAGTTCCAGGACAGCCAGGGCTACACAGAGAAAGCCTGTCTCAAAAAAAAAAAAGAAAGAAAGAAAGAAAGAAAGAAAGAAAGAAAGAAAGAAAGAAAGAAAGAAATGGTTTTAGTTATTTGTCATAAAAGTATAACAAGAGAAAATCAAGAATAAAATGTGCCTCATAAAATAGTAAGTAAAGGCTGCATAATAAGGAATGTACTTTCAGAATTTTACCACAACAAAACATAGGCAAGTTTGTGTTCAAGGAAGAACATTCAGGTCTAAGAATGGAGATACAAGTATACACGATGAGAAGGCAAGGTAATGTAAAAACTGTTGCTTTGAACTTATAATGAGCTCATAGTATGAAACACACCTTTGAACTTGCTATTGACACCTTTCAGTAATTCCCCTTTTATGCAACATTTGACCTATCTTTCTGACGTAAAGTACTTTTTGTTTAAAAGCTATAAAGAGGCTGATAATAAAGAAAGGTGGTGTAGCCATTTTCCATTTCATCCAGTATGTGTATTGTCTATGTGAGCAACTTCTTTCTTTCCAACCTGGTTCACAAAGGCTGAATGAACTCTGCGCCTCTCTCCTGGCTCTAGCAGTATATCTTTTACTAATTCCCCAATGCTAAGTTCTATGCTAATTGCCAAAAGCTAGTGGTCTTCAGCCATAGACTTAGCAAGAGAGTGTCAAACGTTCAGAAGCGATCAGCCTTGAGCCCCAAGTACAGTTAGAAAGAGTTAAAGACCAGAGACCATCAATCTTTTGGCCTTCATACAACTCTGTGTTCCATCTTAACTCATTCTTCTAAGGCCAGCCAGTGCCCCAACAACAGGATGCTGTAGGGGAAAAGATATCAGTGGTCCTTTTCAGGCCTGGAAATGGCATACTATAATACTTGTTTAATAGGTAAGAAGTATCAGTCAGTACAACCAGACCATTTATGGGGGTTACTATGATTGGAGTTAAGGCTTCCTCCATAGGAAAGATTCATGCTTGGTACTGTAAACCTGCTTGGAACCCATGGTTAGGAAATCATAGGACCTCAGAAAAAAAAAAGCTATTAAAATGGTTTTTCTAAATGGCCTGCCATGTGGTCAAAGTGACTTCTAAATATTTATATTTATACCCACAGACTTGTGCTGCCATTGTCTTAGTAAGAGAAGCTTCTTATGACACTGAGTGATGGTGGAGGCAGTAACATGTTATACTCAAATCACTGAGAATAAATGACAGTGGGTGCTCCTCTGTAAATGAGACATTCATATCAATGCTCCCCCCACCACTAGCAAGGCTCAGAAAACATAATAGAAAATGATGTGAAAAGAACATAAAACCAGAGACACAGAAACAAGGCCTGAAACGCTGCTCTCTGGGCATAACATAGATTTGCACACAATAACCAACAGTACCTGTGGTTACCTGCATAAGCTATACACAAAACAGAGCTGATTCAGGACTCCAGCAGGGAGCAACAAGGGCTTCCAAGGGTCTACCCTAGCTGAGAAGCTATTAGCCATTGGAGACTACTGGTAAGAAAGATGGTCACTTTTCTTTAGGTTTCCCATGCCACAGTGGATGACTCCATAGCACATTAATACAAAGATATTTCAAATGCAAATAACCAGAGTGTGTGTTATATGCAAATAACCAGAGAGAGTGAGAAAGAGAATGTGTGTGTGTGTGTGTGTGTGTGTGTGTGTGTTTTAATAGCCACTCAAAAATTGTTTTATCTGGTGCAATTTTATGGCCTGCTTGCATGCCCAAAAGGATTTGTCAAAGAACTTCAAATAGAATTGTTTTAGGCCTCTACTGCAGAGGAATTCAAAACTAGATTATTAGTGTGTGTGTGTGTGTGTGTGTGTGTGTGTGTGTGTGCTTGTCACAGTCACATGTAATGATAATAATCACCTTCCATCCATCAAAGTAATTTCACATCTAAGCGAGAGATGGTTTTTCTCTTAAAATTCTGATAAACTTGTTGTGATACAGTGGCATTGACTAAGCAATTAACAAGTAACAGGGCTGAGATTGCAGCCATGGCATAAACAACAAAGCAATTTAAAGTGACATAACTGTCAGGTGAGTGAATCTCATTTGACAGCCTTACCCAGTTTTAATATCTTACTATTTGTGTTCTGGGAGTCATGTAAATGAAGCATGAGAACAAGTTTGCCAACTTTTTTTTTTTTTGCCTACTTATTCATGTCGTATCTAGTCATTATGCTGAAGAATTTTAAAAGATTACAATGAAATGGTATTTAGCTAGGCTAGGATTTTTGAATGTGTGTGTGTGTGTGTGTGTGTATGCACACGTGTGTGTGCAAAAGCTAAGGTGCAGGCACACTACAGAAGCTCGCCAGCTTCAAAATGAACTCTTAAGCTATGCATGAATGTCATAATCTATGCAAGATTTATTTAATACTGTGGAGTCAACTTTTGTAATATAAAAGGTTTCAAGTTTGACATTCGTATACTGAAAATATGGAAAGCAATCTTACCCATTGTGTAGGCTGTACACTGACATGTGTCACAAAACTCATGAGAAAGTGAATGTTTCCTCTCAGGTTACATTTAATATATTCACAGGAAAGTTTGTTCTGACTGCATTGCTGGTGTTTTTCTTTCCCACACTAACCATACATTCTAAGCTCTGCTTATGCACTATCTTCAAGAAACTGTATTTCCAATGACAATTTTGGCCAAACTGAAAACAACTTCAACTTTCCTTCTATTTTGTGTAGTAGAGGAAATTTGGATTGTTTTTAAGATGGCACTAATGTAATAGTTTCTACAGCTAAGAAAATTTAAGTTTATATTTTCCTTTTTTGTTATTAAACTTATATGGGTATTCCCAGAGTGATTCTCAAAAGAGTCAAAAGCATATCTATTGTGAATATGAGTAATATTGGTGTGATTTCCCTTTTATATTAACAGGATCCAATAAATGGCATGTGCCACAGTCATAATTTGATAAGACTAAATGCCCTCTACTAATCCCTTAAATTTAAAAAACAGTTAATTAAAGATACTTACATATTTTTAGGGTATCAAAAGACAATTTCAGTACAAACTGCAAAACCATCTTTCATCTGACTGAGAAGCTGCTTATCTCTTTGGAGATGAAGGAAAAATCTACAAGAACTGAAGTCTCACAGTTGATAGGCTGCCTGTGGAGAAACATGATCCTAGCTATACTTGTACCATTGGCCATTCATATTGTGGTAGAGCTTTTGTTTCTCTGACTGTCTAGGCACAAGTTGATAAACACCTAGACTTATTAAATTAAAGTATTTAACAGACAATAGCCATATTTTTTAAAGAAATTTAGATTAGCTCCTTCTTAAAGCATTAAAATCTGTTTCCATGTTTTTCTATAAAGTACATTCAAATAGTTTTTAGGTTTCTTTGTTTTTGTCAAAATAAGCAAAAATTATAATGGAATTGAGCTTTAATCTTCATTCAAACTGAACTAAAATACAAGTGTGAAGATGAGTGTAAAAATGCATTTAAGAAAGAGAATAGACACAAGGTTGGTCACTACAATGTATCAAGTACTCTGAGAAAGCTGTCAGATATGTCCTTCTCACTGAAGCAGAGACTGAGACTAGCAACAAGAAAGAGTGTGATCCAGCAAGCAGAATTCATAGTGCAGGTTTCTAATATAAATCATGAGCCGAGGCCTCAGGACATTCATTCAAGTCCAGAACCTAATAAGAAAGTTATAAATCACCTGTTTTCCTCCCCAGACAAGCCCAGATTTTGAAATGAGCCACCTGTGATAAGCAAGGATATTTACCAACATTATGAGCATCTTGAGTAACTAGGTCATCTTTGAGAATGTTCTCTTTCATGTGTCAATAAAGAAATTTAGAGAGACTTCCATAAGCAATGAGTGCAAATGTGATCCATATACCACAAGGTTCGCAAACAAACACACTTCAATTTTGACATCTGCCCTAACGCTGCAATGACTTATCTTTCCTTTGTCAAAGTCTAGATGAGCAAAGACTTTTTCAAATAGTCCAAAATATTTAAATATCCAAGAAAGAAACCTTCATCATTTAAATAGTAATATTATTTAATGAGCTCTTTCTTTAATGTCCACAGACATATAAGAAATGCCTATACAAGTATAATGATTTGTGTTGAATGCTACATTCCAGGGAGAGCTTTAAGATACTGTTTACTATAATATTTCAATTTGATTCATGTGAGTTATTCCCTTGTGAGGAATCTATCTGCTGCTTTTAAGATTATTGTAACAACCATGCTGATTATTATGTAGTGGCCAAAAGAAATGTTCCCAGTGTCATATGGGTGTGATTACTGCAACTCTGCTTAAAAGATGAGGATAGTGACTTCTGGATAGGAAACTATAATCAGGGACTATATAAACATGCTTTAACAAGGGCATTGTAGTTGATGATAGACAGAAACCAACTCAAGCAAGGAGCTGAATAGCAGAAGACAGTCCCTGTTTTGAATAAGTATCTTAGAATCTTATGCTTGACCCCAAGTCCTCACCATCAATCAAGAGTCATTGGAACTACTTCAAAGGTATCAACAAGTTTGGGAGTTGTGGTGGTTTGAATGAGAACTGTCCCCCAAAAGCTCTGATGTTTGAATGCCTGGCTCCCACTTAGTGGTGCTATTTGGGGATGTTATGGTCTTCCTGGAGAAAGTATGTCACTGGGATAGGAATTGAGAGCTTTAACTTTGTGCTCTATTTGTGGTTGTGGTTGAAGATGTGAACATTTAGTTTCTGGCTCCAGCTGGTATGCCTGATGTTTGTCACCATCTTATCCTTGACCTTATTGACTCTAACTCTTTGGAACAATAGCCCAAATAAATTCTTTCTTGTCATGGTATTGTGTTTTATCACAGTAACAGAAAAGTAACTAATACAGTAGTATAAAGTAGAAAAATGGTATCTTAAGAATAACTATTTTAAGGAGAAAAAACAATTAAGTGAAGACCACTGAATTGTCAAGTAGAACAGGCAAAAACAAAACAAAACAAAATAACAACAATAACAAAACTTCCTGGTATATTCACTGTTTTCAAAAGGTTCAATATTCAATGGTTTTCAAAAGATATATCTGGAGGACATGAGATGATGTTGTCTAGAAACACTTTTTATCATCACACCTGAGATTATCCCACTGATATCTATGAGGAGAAATCACACTATCATTGTGCTAGCATCCTTCAATACACAGGACAGTCTCCCACAGCAAACCATTATCCATTCCAAAGTATAATTAGTGCCACCGTTGGAAGATCTGCTCTAGGAATGTTACCAAAATGGAATAGTAAGTCCAGTGTATCAAAATCTCTGTGTGTTGTGGCAAAATAGCCAAAATAACCAAGGTGCAGGAAGGAAAGGCTTCCTTGAGCTCAGAGTTTGGAAGTTTCAGTCTCTGATCAATTGGCCTATTATTTTACAGACTACAAGAAGAAAACACACTACTGTAGGGAGTTAATGGATGGAAAAAGTAGAAAGGGATAAAAAAAATTAGGGTCAGATCCTGGACTTCAGTGGCATGTCCACAATAGCATAATTCCTTCTGTCTAAACCCAACCTTCTAAAAATTTCAACATCATCCAGTATTCTTCCATTCAGGGAACCAAACTTTTTAACAAATGAAACTTCAGGAGTATTTTTGAAACCATAGGAGTGACTAAGACATATAACTGTTCATAAATATACATATATTCATGTATTTATACACTTACATACATACTTTTACAAAAATACTAATATTTGGCTCAACTGAAAGGATAAAAAAGTTAACAATAATTGACCTCTTTTGACAAAATGTTGTGTACTATACACGAGGCATTATGATTATGATGCAAACCCAAAAACTTTCACTGTATAGCATCCATTTCTCTCTAATTGGGCAAGTACCTTTCTATATTTATATAAATGTATAATATATATGTATATATAAATGATAGTTAAAGAAAATGAAGCCATGAATTTGAAAGAGAGCAGGTAAGAAAGCATGCAAAGGACTGTAGAAATGAAAAGAAATGAGGAAACAATGTAATTATGTCTTAATTAAAATTAAAAGTATAAAAGAAGTTGTTGCCAAGCATGGTGGCAGCATAGCACTCAAAAAGGATAGGAAGGAACAATGAGGTTCAAAGCCATGGTTGGCTAAGTAAGAGCCTGTTTCAAAAACAAAAAACAAAAAAACAAAACAAAACAAAAAAGTCAAACCAAACAATGACAAGTACATATACCTATAGACATATATGTATAGGACAGCCATAATATCTTCTGTCAGTCATTATTCACTAAAAAAAAAAAAAATCTTTGTTAAAATTTAGGAATTACAAAAAGGGTCAAATGAAAAGAAAGACACAGGCAGGTGCCTTTGCATTTAACTTGAACTATGGTCAAATTCTCCTCAGCTTTCGACTCAGACTCTATACATAAATGATGGATAGTACTTTATCTATAAACAGATTGATGAGGATAGATCAATAGATACGTAGGTAGACAGATAGAGTATTAAATGGATTGTTTTTATATTTGTGAGAGCCATGAATGTGTTTGATACACTGCATACAGTGAATGACATAGCAAGGCCCACAAAAGAATCTCAAGAGCTCTGAGAGACTGCAGTAAACCTGATGACAGAAATTTCATTCATCAGTGAAATAGAAAGGAGATTTGATTATACTGGGCTTAGCCACATTGTTAGATAGTGACACAGAACACAGAACACAAACTCCAGAGCTGAGCATTCAGTGTTCAAACCTTGGGACCACATGAGAGCAGAGTGGTTTAACAAATCATTTTACTGTGCTGTGACTTGATTTATCTATAAAGTGGGATTAATTATAATTCCAGCCTCCTAGGATTGTTTAAGCATTAAATGACTTCATGTATTTGAAGGCTTAGAAAAGTGACTGACATAAAGTTAGTCTAAGTAAGCTTGTGCATGGAGGGGACAGGATTTCACTCCAGTAGATGGGAAAAGAGAAATAATTTTAAAAAGAAAGAGAGATTTTTCTTGAATTTAATTCAGCTTGAGTTTTAAAATGAATAGTATTAAAACTAAAAATTAAAAATGTGGGGGAGGCTGCATTCTGGATAAATAGCAACTATATTGAGAAGATAATAAACTTAATCTAAAATTGCTGATTTGGCTGGTTATAGACATACCTAAAAGACACATCTCTGGACATGTATTAAGGCTTTCCCACAGATTAACAAAGGAGGCAAGATATACCCTGAATGTGTCATTTTGCCATCCTATTTGCAGGGAAGTTCCAGGCCAAATAAATACGGGGAAAAAGGTGACAAACATGAGAAATGTGTCAAAATTAATCTCTTTCTCCTTCATTATCTGTCAATATCTGTATTAGTCAGGGTTCTCTAGAGTCACAGAAGTTATGGTAGTCTCTATGTAGTAAAGGAATTTATTGATGACTTACAGTCTGTAGTCCAACAACAATCAACTCCCAACAATGGTCGGCAGCAGCTGTGAATGGAAGTCCGAGGATCCAGCAGTTGCTCAGTCCCACAAGGCAAGCAGGTGAAGCAGAGCAAACTTTCCTTCTTCCAATGTCCTTATATAAGTCCCCAGCAAAAGGTGTGGCCCAGATTAAAGGTGTGTGTTACCACACCTTTAACCCCAGGTGACCCTTTTTGAACTCGTAGATCTTCCGGTCTTAATCTTCTAGGATTCATAGCCACTATGCCACCACACCTCTAATCCCAGATGATCTTGAACTCATAGATCTTTCTATCTTAATCCTCTGGGATTCAATCCACTATACCTCAAGATCTCCATGCCAAGATTCAGGTCAGAAACTTGTATCTCTCAGCCTCCAGATTAGGGCCAGGTGAGCCTTCTAATTCTGGATTGTAGTTCATTTCAGATATAGTCAAGTTGACAACCAGGAATAGCCACTACAATATCTAAGAAGCTCCACTCTGCAGCATGGCCATAAGCTGTTCCTCCTACCTCCTCCACTGTGATGGTTTTGTTGTGAACCAAAATGAACCCTTCCTTTCTGGATTTACTTTGTTATATCACAAAGGTGAGTCAGGTACATAATACAACAGATTTCTTTCTTTGCTTACTGGTATTTATTTGAAATCTGAAGAACTAATTAAAGATACAATAAAGGAAATACAGAAAATAAAGATGTCCACAGAGGCCAAATTCAAGGAGGAATGATTTGTAGCCAGTAGGAAAATTTGAACTAAGAAAGACCTCATAGAAAAGGCTAGAAAGATGATTCAGCAGTAGAGAACATGGTCTGCCCTTAGCAGAGGACCTGAGTTCAGTTTTCAACACTCACTCTCACATTGGTTGGCTCACGACCATCTGACTCCACAATAAACTGATAGAACTCTGACTTCAACAGGCACCTGTATGTAAACATGCATGTAAACTCATCTTCCCCCTCTACCCCTGCCCACACATACACACATATTAATTGTAAATTTTTTTATTGTATATTTCCTTTATTTATATTTCATGCTATCTCCTTTCCTTGTCCCCCCCCCTCTGAAATGAAAATCCCCTATACAATCCCTCCTCCCCCTGCATCTATGAGGATATTCTTCCACTCACCTACCCAATCCCACCCCCCTGCCCTCGAATTCCCCTACACTAGAGCATCTACCTAGTCTTCATAGGACCAAGGGCCTCTCCTCTCATAGATGTCTGACAAAGCCATCCTCTGCTACGTATGCAGCTAGAGTCATCAGTCCCATGTGTACTCCTGGGTTGGTGGCTTAGTCCCTGGGAACTCTGGGGGCTCTGGTTGGTTGATATTGTTGTTCTTCCTATGGGGTTGCAAACCCCTTCAGCTCCTTCAGTCCTTTCTTTAATTCCTCCACTGGGGACCGCACACTCAGTCCAATGTTTGACTTCGAGCATCTGCCTCTTGAGTTCTTTGTATATATTGGATATTAGCCCTCTATCAGATGTAGGGTTGGTAAAGATCTTTTCCAAATCTGTTGATTCCCGTTTTGTGCTAATGACAATGTCCTTTGCCTTATAGAAGCTTTGCAGTTTTATGAACTCCCATTTGTTGATTCTTGATCTTAGAGCATAAGCCATTGGTGTTCTGTTCAGAAAAATTTCCCCTGTGCCCATGTGCTCAAGGTTCTTTCCCAGTTGCCCCTCATATGCAAATCTACAGAATAATACTGAAGAGGAAGACAAGCCACTGAGCACCCATTTCAAATGCTGCCTTCTCAGGGAAGCCATTATCTGACCACAGACTCTGTTAAGCCCTCCTTAATCGCTTATGCAGCCTTTGCTTGTTTTTCATTTATCATTGTCAGAAATGATTTTATTTACCATCACATAACAACTATTTTTGTCTTCTTCCATAATGTAAGCATGGTAAGAGCAGAGACCATTTTGTTTTCTCTTGTTTGCAAGCATGGGATAAATAGCAAATGTGCAGTGCACAAATTCGGTATACACTCAAGTCCTACATGAACAGATGTTCATATTTATGGACAAAGACCCAGGTCAGCCAGAAGCTATGGAGTTCACTGAGAAAGCAAACTGTTGGTTTTTCCAGAAATAAATCTAGAGTTAATGAGTGACCATATGGTTTACATATTGAGACCTAGTGATTTGGGGAATAAGTAATACATCCCAGAAAATTAGAAACTGACAGTAAAAATGTCTAAGGGTGTTTAAAACACTAAAAGAAGCTATGTGATGGACTACATAGAAGGCTTTTAAACCCCAGAACAACAGCAAAATCTGCTAAGTACATAGAGTATCAGTATTAAGTCTTTTCATTCAAACCTCACCAATCATTCAAGCACGAGGCTATCAAGCCAAAAGTTTTTAAAGCATTTTAAGGTTTGAGAGTCACTAGGTTCTATGAAACTTAAAGTGGACTGGTCCTATGATTCCACAAGCAACAAATAGCTCAGAATACCCATACCCTTAAGTAAAGTGTGACTACTCCCTGGAATCTGAAACCAAGAAAACTAATTTGAGTAATTCTGTATCATGTCAATAGCTTGGCTTTTTAAAAACCTTTAGAAAAAAATGTTAGGATTAACAGCAAATTTCTCCTGTTAGTCATTCTCAAAGCCTTAACCCTGAAAAAATTAATAAAAAACAAAAGTGGTATTATTTTGTAATAACTTCCATAGTGATTCATACTTTATCAAAATGTCATTTTCTTGATCAAAAATGCCTATTTGCTGCTCTTCTCAATGTTAATCAGGGAAGTTTCTCTTTGAGGTAAACACGGGTGAATGCGAAGATTCCCAGCTATTCAAAGTAGCTGGAATCCATGACAGTTGAGTGCTAAGCCCAAGACACGTATAGCATGCTTTCCATACTCCATGGAACACTTGGAGAGAGGAAGTAAAAAGGATGTCAAAGTGATGAAGGAAAATAAAAGGTATGATAAGTCATGTGTGCATGGCACAACCTTCACAAGCAGGAGTTCACAGTAGCTAAGGTCATCTGTACTCATCTTGCATAATATTGGTCCAGCCAAAAATCAGTCACAATGGAAAAAGTCTTGAGGACCCTATCCTTCATGCTGACCTATTGAATTACCATAGATTTTGTGAAAGGAGTTGGTTTCATGTATTCAATTTGTACTTACTAGTTTTGTGGGCCCCAAAGTATGGCATCAAACCCCATGGGCATATAGATAGACCTGGTTAAACTCAGTGGGTCACAAAACAAAACAAAACAAAAAGATGTGAGTGTGGCAAAGGGATTTTTAGGTACTAGGGAGGGTAATAACAAAAGTGGGAAGATTGGAAAAGGTGGAGAGGAGGAGTTTAAATACATCTGTGAATTGTCAAAGAAAAAGTAATAATAAAAAAAAATCAAAGAGCTTTTATAAAGCTCTGCAGAACATGGTATACTCAACGTAGGTAACACAGACCAAAAATATGATCAGAAGAGCTGCTGACAGAATCCAAAAGGTTGCCTGTTTTCTGTGACTCACAGTGTGTCCTAGTTAAGGCTGCCATTGCTGTGATTAAACACCATGAACACAATCAAGTTGGAAAAGAAAAGGTTTGTTTGGCTTATGATTTCGCTTCAGTTGTCACCAAAGAAGGTCAGGACAGGAACTGGAACATGGCGGGAACCTTGACTGGAGGTGATGCAGAGGTGAGAGCAGGCTGCTGCTTGCTGGTTTGCTCTTCATGGCTTCCTGCCCACTTTAGGTTCTACCTAAAATGGGCTGGGAACTCTCCACTGATTACTAATCAAGAAAACACCCTACAGACTTGTCTGCATGCAGCACAAATCTTCAGGAGATAGTTTCTCAGTTGAAGTTCCTTCCTTTCAGATGACAATAGCTTATGCCAAGCTAGCTAGAATAAAGCCATCCAGCCAGTCTGCCTATTTAAAACTTTTTTGGTGATTGAATATGAGAAGGATTCTCAGGTGGGGCAGTCTCTGGATTGTCCTTCTTTCAGTCTCTGCTCCATAGTTTGTCTCTGCCACGCCTTCCATGGATATTTTGTTTCCCCTTCTAAGAAGGATGGAAGTATCCACACTTTGGTCTTCCTTATTGAGTTTCTTGTGGTTTGTGGATTGTATTTTGGGTATCTCCTGAGAGGCTCTGCCAGTGCCCGACTAATACAGAAGTAGAAGCTCACAGAGCATTGGACTGAGCACAGGGCCTCCAATGAAGGAGCTAGAGAAAGGACCAAAGGAGCTGAAGGGTTTGCAGCCTTTTAGGATGAACAACAATATGAACTATTACCCTCAGAGCTCCCAGGGACCAAACCACCAACCAAAGAGTATATATGGTGGGACTCATGGTTCCAGCAGCATATGTAACAGAGGATGGCCTACTCAGTCATCAATGGGAGAAGAAGCCCTTGGTCCTGTGAAGGTTCTATGTCCCAGTGTAGGGGAATTAGAGGGCCAGGATGTGGGAGAGGGTGGGTTGATAAGTGTGTGTGGGGGGGAAACAGGGTTTTTTTTTTTCTTTTTTTTTGGAGGGGAAACCTGGAGAGGAGATATCATTTGAAATGTAAATAAATAAAATATATCTAAGAAAAAAAGAAAATATCTAATAAGAAAAGAAAAAAAAACCTTTTTTAACTTGGATATATGTGGATAATAAATAATACATAATTCCTTTTTGCCAAAAGTAAATTTTTTATACACTATATTCTGATAATAGATTTTCTTCCCCTAACTCCTTTGCAATCCTACCTCCCCACCCCATTCTTCCAATGTCTTCTTTCGCACTCTCTTTTTGAAAAGCAACAATCAAACAAACAAGAAAAGGCAAACCAAAATTGAAAACATAATAAGAGAAAGTACAACATACGTGCCCATACACACACACACACACACACACACACACACACACACACACACACACACATATACCCCCAAACATTTAAAAAATAAAAATAAAAATATAGACAAAAGAGTATTGTCTTAGTCCGGGTTTCTATTCCTGCACAAACATCATGACCAAGAAGCAAGTTGGGGAGGAAAGGGTTTATTTAGCTTACTTCCACATTGCTGTTCATCACCAAAGGAAGTCAGGACTGGAACTCAAGCAGGTCAGGAAGCAGGAGCTTATGCAGAGGCCATGGAGGGATGTTCCTTACTGGCTTGCTTCCCCTGGCTTGCTCAGCCTGCTCTCTTATAGAACCCAAGACTTTCAGCCCAGGGATAGCACCACCCCCAAGGGGCCCTACCCCCTTGATCACTAATTGAGAAAATGCCCCACAGCGGGATCTCATGGAGGCACTTCCCCAACTGAAGCTCCCTTCTCTGTGATAACTCTAGCCTGTGTCAAGTTGACACAAGAAACCAGCCAGTACAAGTATTAAGACAAAAAATAAATCTCCAAATGCAGGAACACGAAACCAAAGCCTACAAAAATGCTACTGAGTTGGTTTGTGTTGCCATCTACTGCTGGGCGTGGGGCCTGCTCTGAAGTGTGGGTGACATCCTCAGTGAAGCACCACTGGAGAAAACTAAAACCGAGGGAAGGCTAATTGGAGATAGCTTCTGGTTTAGGAGAGGGAACTCCCATCTACTGCTCCCTCTCAGCGCTGCACCATGTGGGTTACAGCTGGCCTGTGCTGCCACTGTCTCTGTGAGTTCGTGTGTGCACTGATCTTGTTGGATCTGGTTTCCTTGGTGTCCCTCATTCCCACTGACTCTTCCAGTATTTCTTCCTTCCCTTCCACATAACAAGTATTCCTGTCTAATGGTGAGACTTTGTTCCTTCAAGGTCAAATGGAATGGGTGGTTTTGGTTGCTTTTCTTGTTTTAATTTTTGTTTGTTCAATTTCTTTTTCGTTTTAGAAAACTGTATGTTCTCGTATGGGGATGTGAAGAACAGATGTGTCTATAATTCTGTGTCTGTAATTCTAGAACTCTTTATTACATTTGACCTTTTTCTTCATTCCACATTTTGAAAAATATAAGTAGGAAAAAAAGGAAGTTTAAGTAAATAAAATTGTAGTTGGTTGTGGTTCATTAAACAGTATAACCTGAATGAAGTGTTAGAAAATTGAATTTCATTGAGACCCTGAAAATATGTATGAGTTACACTGTTGTTAACAACTTTTCAATTAATTTACTTAAGCATTTGCACAATTCATTTCAAATCAGAAGAAACAATATGAAATGCTGAATAAAAAACTAGCAATCTGTATGAATAATGCTCATTAAAATACAGGAAGAATTCAGCACTATCTCACCAAGAGTACCGTCTAAGCAGTATTCAAGCATACGCCAGAAGTTTCATGGTTTCTATAAAGTACACCAAGGGATCTTAATGAACGCTAATTAATCAAAGCAATATTTAGTTCCATTTCCAATTAACTCCTGCAATGAAAGTTTGTAAGAGAGAATATGGATGCTTGAAGACAAGTCTATTAGTTATTTAAGCATTACTTATTTATGCTCTGACTACATTCAGAAATAATTGATTCAGACCACAATGGAAGTAATCAATAGAGGAAAACAATTTTCAAATGCACAGGAACAAACAAAGCAGGCAATATGTAAGGACAGGGAAAGGAAAGTAATTAGAGAATGAAACCTAGGCTAAAGGACTTATCACACACACACACACACACACACACACACACACATTTATCTTTGAATTTCTTTGACTTACACAGCAATTGACCAAGTTAATCATAACTATAAACTTAGAATAGCAAATTATATCTCTTGTGCATCATATCAGCAATTTGAATGGATTTCTACTTAATATCTCCAATTTTATTTTATTGAAATGTGACTTTTTACATAAGACCATGAAGGCAGTGAAATTTTATACCTATTTCTATTGCACATGGCTAGCCATGTATGCTGACCTAACCTGAAATAGACTTAAAGAGTATAGTCAGGAGGGTAAGATGGATTATTGTGTCATTTCCGGTAGTCCTCTGGAATAATAAATGTAGGTTTTGATGTTAAGTTTCCCTGAACTATGGTAGTATTCTGTGAAAGATTATTCCAACCCAGGGAGGCATTCAAACACTTGAAGTTTATATATCTGAAGTTAAAGGCTGGCTCTGCCCTGTGAATGCTTGGCAACTGACATTGTTCCAAAGAGCTTAAATCTACTCCATAGACAAAATGGCTCCTGGCATATAAAAGATCAACTATAAATTAATGATGTCAAATCACCCTGCCAAGAAGCAAGGCATATTGATTTTACCAGCACTGTTGATACGGTGTACAGAGATTTTGTGATTTTTTTTTCTTTTTTATGAACCAGTTAGGGCAGGATTTAACTTCATTACATCAATAAAAATAAGACCAGCTTGACTAATTTATTTACTCAGTGGACAAGATTGAACATCGGGTTTCACTTTTGAGCATGAGAGACGTTAAGTTGTTGCTGGTGGTGGTGATGCTCTGTTGTTAATGCTTTCTCCATCCCCATCAATATGTTCAGTACAGTAGATGTGTGTCAATCATCCTTATCTGCATCACTTAAAGATATGGCTTCAAGGAGGTTTAAGGAGAGGATCGACTAGGAAGAAAGACTCACCTTGAAAGTGAGCACCTCCACCCCATAGCCTGGTGTCACTGGATAGAATAAGATGAATTTTAAGGTAGTCTTGAACTTGGACCATTGCTGTGTAAACTCAAGGAGTTAAAAGCTAACTTTTTGCATATCTAATCTGTGCTGCATTTAAGTGTAAGTGGGCAACTGTAAGAAACCCCACTGCCGAAGACTCTGCCACAACAAACTGTTTCCTTCTCAAACTAGACACAAATATAGATCTTTCATCTTTCATCCTTAATTTGATTTTTTCAGGTATACATTTACAAGAAGAAAAGTAACTACTGTGGTGCCCATTGCATATCCAAATAAGGAGCCATCACTTATATTAAGAAATTTATTCACATAATCAGGTAACTTGAAGGTAGGCTAACTCTCCCCACTTCCTTGCTCTAGATATTGATCTGAAGATGCAGTCATATTCAAGTAGACAGACATCAAAAATACCAAGAGGAGTACTCCATTGTGTAAATGTACCACATTTTCTGTATCCATTTCTCTGTTGAGGGACATCTAGGTTCATTCCAGCTTCTTGCTATTATAAATGGGGCTGATATAAACATAGTGGAACATGTGCCCTTATTACATGTTGGAGCATCTTCTGGGTATATGCCTAGGAGTGGAATCACCAAACTGATTTCTAGAGTGGTTGTACCAGTTTGGAATCCCACCAGCAGTGGAGGAGTGTTCCTCTTTCTCCACATCCTCACCAGGATCTGCTCTCCACCTGCACTTTTTATATTAACCATTCTGACTGGTGTGAGGTGGAATCTCAGGGTTGTTTTGATTTGCATTTCCTTGATGACTAAGGATGTTGAACATTTCTTTAGGTGCTTCTCAGCCATTTGGTATTCCTCAGTTGAGAATTCTTTAACTCTGTACCCCATTTTTAATAGGGTTATTTTGTTCTCTAGAGTCTAACTTCTTAAGTTCTTTGTATCTATTGTATATTAGCCCTCTATTGGATATAGGATTGGTAAAGATCTTTTCTGAATCTATTGGTTGCCATTTTGTCCTATTGACAGGATCCTTTGCCTTAGAGAAGCTTTGTAATTTTATGAGGTCCCATTTGTCAATTCTTGATCTTAGAGCATAAGCTATTGGTGTTCTGTTCTCCTGTACCCATGTATTCAAGGCTCTTTCCCACTTTCTTTTCTATTAGTTTAAGTGTATCTGGTTTTATGTGGAGGTCCTTGATCCACTTGGACTTGAGCTTTGAACAAGGAAATAAGAATGAATCAATTTGTATTCTTCTACATGCTAATTACCAGCTGAACCATTTATTGAAAATGCTGTCTTTTTTTCCATTGGATGGTTTTAGCTCCTTTGTCAAAGATCAAGTGACCCTAGGTGTGTGGGTTCATTGGGTCTACATTGCTATTCCATTATCTACCTGCCTGTTACTGTACCAATACCATACAGTTTTTATCACAATTGCTCTGTAATACAGCATGAGGTCAGGGATGGTGATTCCACCAGAAATTCTTTTATTGTTGGTAATAGTTTCACTATCCTGGGTCTTTTCTTACTCCAGATGAATTTGCAAATTGCTCTTTCTAACTCTTTCTAACTCTATATCCACTCAATGATAAGTGGATATTAGCCCAGAAACTCGGAGTACCCAAAATATAATTCACAGACTACATGAAGCTCTAGAAGAAGGAAGACCAAAGTGTGGGTACTTCAGTGCTTCTTAGAAGGGGAAATAGAATACCCATGGGAGGAAATATGAAGACAAAGTATGGAACAAAGACTGAAAGAAAGACCATCAGGAGACTGCCCCTCTTGGGGTCTATCACACATATAATCACCAAACCCAGACACTATTGTGAACAGCAAGTGCTTGCTGACAAGCTCCTGATATAGCCGTCTCCTGAGAGGCTCTGCCAATGCCTGACAAATACAGAAGTGGATACTCACAGCCATCAATTGGACTGAGAACAAGGTTCCCAAGAAAGGAGCTAGATAATGGACCCAAGGAGCCAAAGGATTTGCAACACCATAGGAGGAACAACAATACAAATCAACCCAGTATTCCCAGAGTTCCCAGGGACTAAACCAGCAACCAAAAAGTACACATAGATTGTCCCATGGCTCTAGTGTATATGTAGCAGAGGATGGCCTAGTAGGTCATCAATGGGAGGAGAGGCCCTTGGTCCCATGAGGGGGCTCGATGTCCCAGTGTAGGAGAATGCCAGGACCAAGAAGCAGAAGTGGATAGGTTGGTGAGCAGGAGGAGTAAGGAGGGGATGGGGGGGGGTGTTGGAGGGGAAACCAGGAAAGGAGATAACACTTGAAATGTAAATAAAGAAAATATCTAAAAAAAATGCCAAGAGGTAGAAAAATAATTACACAAAATAATACCTAATTCATAATGGGTCTTGATTGGAAAATAGACAGAGAAGAAACAAAAATGCTTCCTTTCTTGGTTACATAAAATTGGAATGATGGAGAACAGTACTTCTGAATATGGCAAATATTCTTGGAGCATTTGTTGTGTTCATACTCCAGGCCAGTCCATGGGTTACAGTCATAATCAAGACAGACACTCTGTCCTTAATAATCTTAAAATCTAGTATAAAAATATGCTCTAGGTATAAGCTAAAGAAAAAATATTTAGCAGACTGCATGGAAGAAAATTCATAAATCCACTCATAACGTTCGAGGATCAAAAGCTGCTCAGACGGGAAGAGATCAGAGAGCTGTGCAGAAGACACATTTGTGGTGGGAGTTAAAGATGCATATGTAGGATCTGATAGAAAAGAGGAGTTGGACAAATTAGTGAACAGCAAAGCAGAAAGCAAAGGAGGAACTGGCACGTGGAAACTGAGAGTCCCATCGGAGTGTCCATGGGCATGGATGAAGGACACATGTAAGTTAACAGGGGGCATGAGGCAGGACAGGTGGGTTACATCCAGTTCAGGAGATGATTAGAAGCCAGACTACAAAGCCTGTTCTTCAGTCAGTATGTGATGGGAACCCACAGGAGACTTTTGATTGAAGGAGGTACATCATAAAAAGGGAGCTTTACGAACCCTAAGTTCCTTAGGTGAATTTGAGCAATGTGAGGCAAAAGTCAATCAAGACCAGCTGGGAGTCCAGACAAGAGGTAAAAGGGCTTGAACTATGACAGTGGGAATGGAAATGAGGAATTAGGAAAGAATGCTGAGCTCTGAACCCATTAGGAATCACCCGCGGTAACTGATCTGATCATAGCAGCCTTGACACCTCCATTAACTCCCTAGCATTCCATCTCGGGGAGCAGAAGATCTGAAAGACCTGAGGCAAATTACTTCTAACTCAAATGCAAGCCTATTCTGCCACCATTTGCATGATGAATTCTACTGCACATAGTCTGTAGCATTTGACTGACTTTTTAAGACCACATGCTATGTTAACGATATTGCAACCTTTATCCCACTGTGCTCTTTTGCATATCTTTGCATTACTAAATTCAAAGATTTGCAATGAATTACTCATTAGCTTTTTTTGATGATCCTCCCTCTACCTGGTTACAAAGGAACTAGGTTGCAGTCCTCGATGAGATTACATGATGAAAAATCTCATCAGTCCCCTTTTCCTCTTAACAAGCACAACTTTCTTTTTTATCTTAGCTAAGGTCGGCTTTATCTTGTTAAGACACAGATGCATACACAAGTTATGATGTCATAACTTGCAGAAAGGCTAGAACAAAATCCAGTATTCTAATAGTAATTAGTAAGAGTACATGTCCAAGAATATTGAGTATATGTATCTTTTCTTTATGTTTCAATGGTACACATGGGTTGTAAATAGGGTCATAACACAGACCCTAGTGTTATGCATTTACAATTCATAGCAATCCTCCAGTGTTTGAAAATATGAACCTGAAAGTCACACATCTTGTATTCTAGACTTCATATGAAGACTCCATGACTTGCTAGCTGTGAGATCCAGGAAGAACATGAAACTACCCCAGACCTTCCTCACCTTAAAATGAGAGGAGAATTTCAGTGACCTAATATGTTTTTTGTTGTTGATTAAGATTATTTTTTTTAAAAAAATCTATGTAAATCCCTTGAATATTGTACCAAACACATAAAATATGAACTATTATTACAATGTTAGTATCAATTAACTCATACTAGAGATCTCTTATCTTCTAAACTCTCTGTGAAAATGACAGGTATAATCTCACCTTATCTTAGAATAGGTAAAGAACTGAAGCCCAGTTCACATTCATTTACTCATCCATTCATTCAGAGAAATGTACCTTGGCATGGAAACTCCAAGGTCTAACTCCCCCCTTTGGTGCCTAAAATAGCTCTCCTTCCCTTGAACAGTCATTATTCTATGTCATTTAAGACTGTCTAAGGACTAAGACAACAAAGGCTCCACTTGCATCCATCATTGTAAATTAAGAACATTTAAAATATATATTTTTAAAAATCGCTTCCCTCAAAGACACTATATTATCTGATCATCCCCAGGCTAGCAGTAAAGTGAGGGCTTCAGTTTTGATTTTGTCTTAAATTTAAAAATGTCCTATAGTCCATCCACTTCACATGAAATTGTTTCACCCCAAGGTAACATGTTTTGGTTTGTAAAATAAAAAATAAATTGGAAACTTTTCTGTTTTCTATTTCCTTGAATGTGTAAGCAGAAATTCTTACATCTTCCATATCGACTTTTCTCAAAAGATACTCTACTGAGTGGTCCCCTGAGGTATCTTTTGTAAAAGTACGAAAACAAATGTAGAAAATTCTGTATTCCCTATTTCTGGTCCCCTGGGGAATCACACCATGGATACTTGTATGTTAAAGACTCTTTAAAAATCCCTTCAGAAATATTCATCTTAAGCAATGAGTTATCCAGAATTTTAATATCTTAGTCAGACTTTTATTGCTATTACAAAATATATAAGATAAGCCCCATATAAGAAGGAGACATATATGTATTTCGTTAGGTCAGACTATAGTAATCCAGTCTTGTCTTTAGGGGCCTGTGGTGAGGCAGACCATCATGACAAGATGCCATAGTTATGCAGAGCTAATCACTTTATGCTACCATGGAAGCAAAAAAGAAAAGAAGAACCAGGGTCCTCCTAGCACTTCAGTGACCCAGCCCCATGATCTAACTTTTCTTTAACATAAGTGTTCCACAGTCTTTCAATACTGACATGGCCTGTAGACCAAGATGCTAATGGATGGCCTTGGCTGTTGGGAGGACATTTAAGATGCAAACCATAATACTTTACCTTTTAATAACATAATGTAATATTACAAAGAAAATTTAACATGTAAAATGATGTTTTTACTTTTAGTCTCATCTACATTTTAATTAAGTCAGCGAGAACCCTCAAACTACTTTCTAAATTAAATAAACTCTAGACAAATAGTTCAAGAGATTGAAAGCAGTCATTTATTTCTTAAATGATGTCCACCATTGATCTTTTTAAGGGATTGCTATTCTTAAAGTTATTGAAACAAATTATTATAGGTGACCAGAGTTTAATTAAAAAGTTAGCATAGTGAATATTTAATAGTATTAATATGCAAACTATTGGGGGGGCTGTTTTTTAAAAGCTGTCTTGGAATCTCAGTTAAATTATCCACAGGAAATGTTCATTTTGTAATTTTTACATACTTCTGTAATCATTGAAGGAGCGATTTCATACCTACTGTGTGACTGGGCTTTTGATATTTGAGAATCCTAAAGGGACGCTTTTAATCACCATGGGTTGTATGTCACCAAACAACCCATCGGGAAGGAGATGCCATGTGGGCTTCTTAAAAAAAAACACTGACTTTTGATCTTCTCTTCAACCTAAGTAACATGTAAGCATGAAACAGTGATTCTTTCTGGATGATCAAAGTACGGTTTTAAAGACACATCTGTTTAGAACTCCCAATTACATGTTTTACCAAAGCACTCTCAAATTCAGTAGGGCCACTGATCTAAAGTGAAGTGCAAATTAGCAACACACATGTCGATGGTACCTGGGACTTAAGCTCCACTACATCAAACTGGATGAGAGATTTTCTCACCAATTTTATCAGCTTCTGTGTCAGCTCCCAACTAATGCAAGTTGTGGGAGAGGGAACCTGAAAACCAGGGAAGAAATGAATAAGACAGAAAAGTATAGACAAGAAGCAGACTTTTAGGTTGTGGATAAGATGTTCTAAAGTTCCACAGATGGACTTTGTACAGGTTTTTCATGTTGCTGTCTTTTCCAGGGACTTTTAACTTAATGAATGAGTATGTTTGTATTATAAAACATTATGTGAAATATAAAATGACATGTTCAGCACTTCATAATTTGAAGTGATATTTCCTCGTGGCTTGTCTATATAAAATAGACTTCAGAATTTCAATAAAGAACCATATCTTGATCATTTTTTTCAAAGTTCCATTCACCTCTCTTGTCTGATTATTCTCCATTTGTATCTGTTTTATCTATAAAAAGAATATGAAGAAAATTTACTTTGTATTAAGAAATTGACCACTGGCTTAAAGACTAGTTCTAAACACAAAACTGGTTTAATCAAGCTCCCAAGAGACACATACAAAGAGTATTATAGATTTAGATTGGGGTTCATACTGTGAGTAACCTATTTTCTGTAGATGGCTCAGATTCATTTTTTTCCTCTGAAATGTCAGTTTGATATTATGGAGTAATTCATAAAATTTTGATTACTACTCCTTTCTCACATTATACCTATTATAATTCAGGAACACATTTTATTAAATTTCGTTGGATTCAGAGATATATATGTGACTTTGCATACATCATATGACTGCTGATTTACAGAATCATGATCCACTGGGGTGCTTAGTGTCGTGTGTTACTTTCCTCCATTCCTCCTGCCTCCTTCTCTACACCCTGTTGCTCCATGGATTACTCCACTACTATGTCTGTGTAGAAATAACATGACTACCTTTTTCCTCTACACACTTAAGAACAACAGGCTATGTACCCTCTGTTTGTTTTGCTAATCTTAGAGAGAACATTCCCTTACCTCTGTGAACCTAGCTGCTATATTTCTGTAAGAAGAGACTGGTGCCTCTTTATCACAGCTTTCTTCTGACTCATGGAATCCAAATTTTGTGTCTGGTTCTCTATTTTCATTATGTCCCAGTGTCTACAATAATAGACGCTAGTGGTTCATAAGGACACAAAAAAATGTAATCAAAGTCATTATTGTCTCTCATCAACCAATATATGAGCATAGAGTACATGCCATTGGAAATATTTTGGCACTATCTGTCCACTTTTAAATTAAAGATCAGAAAAGGGAAAGAAAATAAAAGAATAAAGTTGTTATCTGTTTACATCACCAAAGGAAAAGCTAGTTGGAATTAAGGATGAAAATGATGGAATTTAAGTAGGCAAATTACCACTACCCTGGCTCATTTATCTTTTGAATTTTAAAGAGAAAACTAAATTTCAATTTCAATTTTCACATCTGCAATATTAGGGAATTGCTCTAGAACACTGTTCTCTACTGCTTTCCAAAACCAATTCATAGGCAGTGAGCAGAGTTTAGAAATTATGCAGTCTTGCCCACATTGATCCTGAATTTATGTTCAACTAGCGATGTTTTGAAATTCTTAATAACTTTTTAAAGTTAGACCTCCAGGTTTCATTTTTATTTATGCTTTGTGAAGCTACTCTTGCTGATTCTATCATTTTTGGTGATTTAATTAACAAAATATGTGATTTTGAGATGAGTGTTTTGTTGCTAATGGGAAATAGATGAGAAGAGGAAATGTCTTGGCATATCACATGTGACATTGTAATGTCTATTGCAAGCCCCAAAAGACAGCCAAGGAGCCAATCCTTATGCAATTGCACTAGGAACTTTTTATTCAAGCTGGAGCTTGGTCTCACCACCAATCCTGACACAGCAGGATAGAAAGGTGAAGTCTTGAGCCCAATTTCAAGCAGGCATTTAGAGAGGTAAGCAAATAAGCAAGGAGGTTTCTAGCCTGGCGCATATATGATTAGAGGCTATTATGGAATTTTGTTGCCCTATAACTAATTGGCTGCTGCTGGGAGCCAAACCAGAAACTTAACTTCTGGTTTCCTCCAGATTGGTGATTGTTAGGAAGTGAAGTGCTAGGGACAAGCTTGTTACCCGGAAGTAACCTGGAAACTAGTGCTAGGTGCAGGTTTGTTGGGGAGTAAACTGGAAACTGCTTCTAGACTCTGGCTTGTTGGGGAATAAGCTAAAACCAGTGCTAGGTGCCAGCTTGTTGGTTAACTTGAATTCATCATTGGGTCAGGTTCTCTAAGGTAGAGTCTGAACCAAGATCTGATCTCTTTATATAAGCACTTTATACTGAAATCCTTGCTTCAACTCCATTTACACACATTCAAATATGTTTGCTGGAGTCAGCAGAAACAAAGTGAAAACATCTATATATACACTTGTTTGAAAATGAAATCTGTTTTTATATGAATTAGTGTTAATAAATAGCCCAAAACTAAGCTCTCTACCACTTCTAATACTCTTCCATGTTTCTACAATTAACAAAACTTCTTTTCTGTAGATTTTATTATCCAAGAGCAAAATATAGTCATTCCCATGAGAGGAAACATGTACTTAGGTAGCCAGGGATGTAAGATGTAAAAGTTATTTTAGGTTTATTCTAGACTGCATCCTGATCCAATCATTTTGGGTGATTTAATTAATACAATTATTGATTTTGTTGCTAATGGGGAATATTTACCAAAAATCAGTATTTTGTTGTTAGTGGAAAATAGATGAAAAGAGGAATTCAAGGTCAACCTAGCCTACATGAGATATTATCTCTGGATACAAAGCAAAAGGAAAAAAAACTAGAGAAGCTTAAATATTCTCACCATGGGCTACATGCCAGGTTAAAGTTTAACCAGGGCTACATAATGAGACCCTGCTTCAATACATCCCCTGGAGCTGTTGGTCAGGAATATTCCAGAGACCATAAACTGATCCTAGCTATTATCATTGCTCTTGCCTGTCTATCAGAATGTGATGATAATGCTCATTGCTAAGGACTCCACACACTTTGGTCACAAAACATGGAGAAATGAAGTTGGTACTAACCAAAAACTTCCTCTCTATTAGCTAGCTTTGGCACTGATCAATGATCTGGGGTAGGGTGTCAGTAACAGTCTTAACTATATATTAACTCTGTGGATTACAATTATGAACAGACTGGCAAGAAAGTAATAGAGGCACAAATATTAAGGAGGCAGCCAACCACTTTTAGATTAGACTTAAGATCTTCTCCAGAGGAGGATACTGACATTGGGAATATTTGATACTGTAAATCTGGCCAAGAACTCACTGTTCAAGATCAAAATGTCCCAGAAGTGAACCTACTACCACATGGTATCATACTGCACTCAAATTTGTATCTGTGTGTAGGTAGATTAGAGCAGCTCTCGGATCTTATCAGGGATGTTTCTTTGTTTGTGCAGTAAATAGTATTTAACACTGAAATCTAATACTGGTCAAAGTACAGAGGAAACGTTTTGATGGAGTGCTTAGTCACAAATGAGACATCCATCAGTATCACAAGCTTTCCCTTTAAAGCCCAAGAATCATCATAGAAGAAAGGGTGAAAAGAGACAGAAGTCAGGGAGGCTCCGAGCAAAACAGTGTCTCTTACACATGGCAGAACTGCTGCAGTTACAGACTCAAAGCTATAGCTGACTCCACAAGACCAGCACGAGTTAAAACCAGTTAATATTCCATCAAAGAGCAGAGGTGGGCACCCATGAACTCCGCCTCTAGCTAGGAAACTATTTATAGATGGTGGCTTCTGGAAAGGGGAGTTACTTTTCTTCAAGGCTTCAGCCCTCTCCATGGCCTCACACTAATGAATATCTGAGCAGTACAAATTGAACTTGATGGCTTATTTTTTTAATGAATGCAAGAAGTTGGGGGAAGTAGGAAAGAGAGTGTGGAGCTAAGAGGTATTAGGGAGATGAGTCAGGGCAGTTAATATGATCAAAGCATATTGTGTGTATGTATGAAGTTCTGAATGGATTAATAAAAATAAGAATAAAAATAAATAAAGACCCTAGAACACAAAAATATTAAAATAAATGTCAATATAAAATTATAAAGTTGAGTACTCTTTTGGTAAATCAAGATCAAGTTCATGCAGCATACAACAAATAAACAGCAAGAACAAAAATTGTGCTGTGTTGGCAACATCATTAAATGTGTTCTCCAAAGCTAGTAAATGCTTAATGGGCTTCTCATTCCACGTTCACCCTCCAACATTTCTATCACACACATTCATTTAATTATTGAACCTCCAATTATTTAGACCTTCTGTTATGTCTCTTTCATAGTGATTACATTATAAATATTACACATATACTCTGACACATGTTTATTGAATCTGTGCACTGAAGCTGGGAGTAGGCATGATATTTATGCAATAATAATCATTTCCCAGAAACTGGTGTGTTGATAAAAGGCTGCCCTATATATTTGAGCAATATAATTTGTTTTCATATTTAGGAAGCAATGACATTCTTTTTCTTTAAAAAAAAAAAAAAACACTTCTATAACCCATGTTTTTAAAATGTGGACTTTCCAGAGATTAAAAGCTTTCTCTACCCAAGAAGAAATAGGATGGAGCTAAAACATTTTCTTGACACATTCTGGACTGGACAGAGTTCAACAGGAAAGCTGTTAAGAAAACCCATTCAGCGGTAATACTCATCTGAGAGAACGTTCAAAATATAAAATTATGACTCCCAAGGTTGACTAAAGCCAGAAAAGCCTCTGCTAATAAATTTAGTTGCAAATACATTTTGATTTAACTGTATTTTGGAAGCTCCCTCTATGTGGATTATGTGTCAAACTAACATTCCATATGTATTCATTGTATTTTGGGTGCTTACTACAAGTACCTTACTGACCAAATACAACTTAGACATACAGGTCTAAGTTTGATAAAATGAAATCACTTCTATGGTTAAAGAAATCATATTGTTATCCTGGCTGATAATGCAGTGCAAAACACATTCTTAACTACATTGTAGTAATGAACAAAAGTCACTAAGGAGGATCCCAGAAATAGTGCAGCTAAGTATGTCTTACCTGTGTGTCAAAAAACCTGGCTATACAGCTATGTCTGGTGTGAACAGCTTGCAAATAATGAAGTTACAAGATAGATGTCTGTCTCTTGTTTCAACTCCGGCCATCATTTTGTAGACCTTGATACTTCAGATGTCTTACTGGTATGTGTCGTTGTTAGGGTTTTCATTGCTGTGAAGAGACACCATGACAAAGCAATTCTTTATTTATTGATTGATTGATTGATTTAAGTTTTATTACATTATAATGAGAAAAGATACATGATTTCAATTTATCTGAATTTGTTAACATTTAGAAACATATTTTAAGTAAATAGAATTAAATCACATTGTTGCTACTCTTTTGTACCCCAACTTCTCCCAGAGTCCCCCCTTCAATACCTATAATACCTTTTTTGTCATATTCTTTAAAATTTTTTAAAATATTATAACAATACAAATGAATATTATAAAAGTTGTTTGATATAAAACAGCAATCAATTTAACAGTCTTATGTAGATGCTTGTCTATAGCAATACTGAAAATATATACTTTTTTCTCAATATAAATTTTAAATAACTCCAAACATATTAACTGTATATTTTAAAATAATGCATCACTACTTGTATTTTTTAAATGAACATAAATATATAAAGTCTTTTTGTTTGTTTGTTTTTTGTATTTAGTAGAGTTTAAAATCTTAGCTCTTACTGTGGTACAAATCCAAAATAAGAACAGTTTTTAGACATTGGAGTTCATTGTAATAAGACTGTACTTCAATGACCCTCACATCACCAAAGGATTTTACCTCCATCGTAGCTAAGCTGAGAGCTGACAGTTCTGCTGCACCAAGGAATGAATTGTAGGAATAATTTTTGGATGCAGACTTCCTGCTTTGACCATAGCAGAAAGTCTGTATCCAAAGGCTATTCTTATAAAGGAGAACCTTTAATAGGTTTCAGAGGTTCAGTCCATTATCATCATGGTGGGAAGCATGGCAGTGTGCAGGCAGATATGATACTGGAGGAACCAAGAGTTTTATATCTTGGTCCAAAGGCAGCCAGGAGAGTCTCTTCTGCAGGCGGCTAGGAGGAGGGTCTCTGCTGGAACACTAGGAGCCAAATTACATAGTGACTCATTTCCTCTAACACGGCCACAACTATTCCAACCAGGTCACACCTTCTCATAGTGCCATTTTCCACGGGCCATGCCTATTCATACCACCACAGTAAGGAAGGAGGATAATGCATTGCTCCTTGTCTTCTCACTGAGACACAGAGATCTTAGATTCTGACATCTTCTATCCATGGCTCCTCCTGTCATGGGAAATGGGGCCACTCAGAAACAGAAAGCCTCATTTTTTTCTCACGCATATAATAATCATTCTTAGGCCAACTATTCCATAAAATTAATACAGATGTGAAATAATTTCTTGTTTGTGATAATATATTTGTCAATGGTTAAATGCTATTTTGCATGTTAAATTACTGCTCTGGGGTTATTATAAAGATATTTCACAAAGAATCTAATAAGTATCATTGAAACTGCTAGTATCCCCAGAAAATAACTATAAATAAAATATAATTTCAGTATTTTCAGATATTTTAATTTTAAATAATTAAAAGGCTAGTTAGTGTGGGAATAAATCAGTTTGACAGTAAATCCATGCATAACAATTTGAAACAAAAGAACACTCAATTTCTGAAAGCATGAGGATTTGGTCAGAGCCACATAACCTTCACCAGACAGATGTTGTCTTACCTGTAGCACTTCCTACTGAGTCTACTAGACAATAGTTATTTCTGTCCATCTCCTCTGAATCAAAGAACACTGTTTCGCATCCTATACACATTCATATCTTAGTAACCTTTATAACTGCTATCACCTGGTTGGGGGGAAGAGAAGAGAGTTGAGGAAGTGACATCTGAATTTAAAAGTTCTCGAATTCTTACCAAGTTGTCATGCCTAATGTACCTGAATCTAGACTGGATTCAGCCATCTAAGCCCATAGGCAGACTATTAACAATGGGACTTCATAATACAATCCTAGTGCTTGTTACAAGAAAGTAAACAGATATCAAGTGGTCAAAGATGGCAAAAATACAATAAACCAAAACACTTCAGGCAGAGAGAAGGCCACTGTCTTTTTCTTTTATTTTTCTTTTTTTACATCTTTTTTTTTATTAGATATTTTCTTTATTTACATTTCAGATGTTATCCTCTTTCCTGGTTTCCCCTCTGAAAACCCTCTATCCCATCACCCTTCCCCCTGCTCACCAATCCACCCACTCCTGCTTCCCTGACCTGGCATTCCCCTATACTGGGGCATCAAGCCATCTCAGGACCAAGGGCCTATCTTCCCACTGACGTCCAACAAGGACATCCTCTGCTACATATACAGCTGGAGCCATGAGTCCCTCCATGTGAACTCTTTGGTTGGTGGTTTAGTCCCTGGGAGCTCTGGGGGTACTGGTTGATTTACTGTTTTCAGTCCTGAACAGTTTCATGGTCTATTGTCTACAGCACCAATCTTTGCCTATACATTAGCTTTTACCTTCTGACTGTTATCTAAACATCTCATTTTCTGTATTAACTCTATACCAGTTCATGGTCTTTACACAATATGCTCCACCAAGTTATTTCCTTTATGTCATGAAACTCATTTCAAGGGGTCAGTATTTGAAATCATGTTTCCTAACGAGAAAGCTGGCTGTTGTAGACTTCTGTTGCCTCACAAAACTCCATGGGTGGGTTTGCCCTTGACTTTTTGACTTCAAAGTCCCTGTATTCCTTGCTCACTTAAATGCGACAGAAAACTAGTCTCTTGGGATATATCTTTTGTGTCACCTCCCTTTGTTATTCTAGACCTAGACACAGAATTTATCAATTGCTTCTTTTCATGCATAGTTTCTGGAAATTCAGATGGTTCTAGAATTGTGGGCAATTCACAAGGTGGATTGGGACCAATTTACAAAAGACAAAGGCAAAGAAAGGATAATAGCATCAGCAATAGCATCAGAGACAATCGACAGTTAATCCTGTGACATTTAAATCTAAGAATATTGGCACAGGCTGGTGAACTTGAGGCATAGAACAAAGAACGAGGAGAAAAGAGTCCAGGAGAATAGTAGATTCCTTATATGATCTCTACAACTAGCAGCAGTGGCTTGACTTAATAGAAACTAGAGTTTCAGGAGCCTTGGAAAGCAATTCTTGCTTCAGAGCCAAAGGTAGAAGAACCTGTTAATGGTCCAAAGAATGGGTCAGACAATTGTGAAGATACCACTACATTCAGTATGAAAGCAATCCCCGTCTATCACCCAAACTAAGATAAAATGTGACTTTCTGTTACAAAAACAGAAAAGGAGCAAATGAACTAACACAGTTTTCTAACCAAAATCACATCCAAGAAAAAGTTTTCCCTGCAAGGACTCTGAAAGCACATTTGTTAACTCCTATATTTATGAGGGACAGTAAAGGAGTGAAACAAATTCACAGAATGATAAAGTGTATTGGTTTTAATGCTTTGGAGATTGTTTTAGATGAGTTATTCATATGCAGTTCCAACGTGTATGAATAAATGGCAGGTTAAGCTAAAAAATGTGTGGTGCAAAAGATTACACACATACATAATACAAACGACCTGATTTGTGTTTCTAATAAACATGTGAATTTTAAAGAGCCAAGGGAAATAGTTAATGTTGAATATTCAGAACAAGGAGAAGTTTTATCCAAGGGAGTATTTCATAGGCAGATGGAAGTGAATATGCAAAATTGTTCCAGTTAGGCAAATGTTCCAGATAAATTTTCAAGATAAAACATGTTAGCAGTCCTATGTAATGTGAGCTATTTTTAATAGTCTGTTACTAGTTTTCTTTTATATGACTTAAGTTATTTTATCATCCCACCCCTATGAAGCAACACTGTGTATATGAAAAATGTAACTAAAATGGATCTTCTGGCTAGGCAGTGGGTAGGAGTACCAGTGGGATAATGATGTTTCAAGGGGACTATGAAAGGATGACAAATGTACAAGGGAAAGTTCTTAAGGATGTTGGAGATAAAGCCCATTAAGTCCCCAAACCTTGTGATATGTGCCTCATCATTCACTCTAGGATTCATTATACAAGTGAATCAGTATTTCCAAGCTATATTATTGTTTCTTCCCCCCGCCCCTGTGTTAAAGCCTCATTCTTGGAAACACCCTGCTAAATTTATGAGTAGAATCCCTAAAACAAAAACAAATCATTATGCAATTCCAAGTCTAGAAATACATGTACACCCCAAGTGTTGGAAAACAAACACCAAATCAGAATCACAGAATTTCACTCCCAGCTCTGTCTCTAGTAAAATATGTAATGCCATGCAAAGTGTTCTCATAGCCCTGCTTCCTTGCTTGTAAAATGGAAACGGTATGTTACCTACCTCATAGAGTTACTAAGAGAACAAGTTACACAATGTCTATTACGTGATGTCACATAGTTAATCCACAGATGAGGCCACAGAAAGTGGCAGAAAAAAATCATCAAAATGGTAAGAGATTTTAAGTGTCAATGACCCAAAAGCTCTAAGAATTTCTGTGTTTTTTTCACATGGTTTCAAAATGGTACCTTTTTCAAACTAAACCCCAACTGCCAAGCAAAACAAGAATTATGACTCTTATAGACAGCAATGTTTTTCCATACTTATTGGAAATGACTTAAATTAGTCTCAAACTAGTTTCACATTATCCAGAAATAATGGAGAGCTGATTATTAACATGAAAAATGATAGTTTAAATACTTATGCTTCTTTATTGAAACTAACACAGAATTGTATAACACACAGAATTGTACAACTCATTTCCAAGTTAAATTTAAAAAAATAAAAACTCCTCAGAAATTTTAGACATTCACCAAATTTCTCTGAAAACTTGAACTGAAAGTTGAAATGGATATGCTTGGGCTAGAACTCATTTGGCTTACATGTTTTTCCTTAGATTTTATTCCCAGCTCTGTAAAGAAGCAAACAGCACACCACACATCTCTCTCTGGTGCTCTCTGTCTGTCTGTCTGTCTGTCTGTCTG
>NW_022196905.1:70872715-70877098 GCF_008632895.1 Mastomys coucha | reverse complement strand
ATGAATCTTTGATAGAATTAAGGCCAAAGCACTCACTTGAAGAAAGGAAGTCAGCCCTTCCGGAGCCCCAAATATGCATTCTTTGCACAACATATTCAACTTAGTAATCACAGTCAGATATTAAAACCAGATACACAACAGCCTTATTCTTCATTCCAAGACATCACATTGACAGTGGAATGAATTCACTAGTACTTATTAGAGGGAGAGCTAGTACTTTAATAATTACTTAATCTGCATCAATTTTTAGTGAAAGGCAATTATTATATATAATGAGCTAATTTAAAAGTTATTAAGAAATTGGTTTGTCAATTTGTACATTTTTCATTTGACCAATTATTTATTGCATTGACTGTATGTATGTGTGTATGCTAATTTCATTAATTTCAACCCTGATTATAGTTACTTCTTCATATCTCTCTTAAAGTGTTGGTTGCTTCTATTTTGAAGGTCTTCAGACACACTATTTTATTATTAATTAGAGATCTCTCAAAATTTGGGGTACAGGTACATTACACTAAATACTTTTTCTCTTATGACTCCCTTGTGTCTCAAAGATTTTGATATGTTGTATATTCATTTGCATTCAATTCTAGGATTTTTTGAATTTCCTCTTTGATTTCTGTCTTCACCCAATTTTGATTCAGTAGTATGCTGTTTAGCTTCTATGAATTTGTTTACTTTCTGTCACTTCTATTATTGTTGAGATCCAGTTTTATTCCACTATGGTCAGATAGAATGCAGAATGTGATTTTTAAAGGTCTACTATTCGTTAAGATTTAGTTTCTGCCCTAATTTTTGGTCTATTTTATAGAAAAGTCCATGGATTATTGAGAAAAATGTGTATTTCTTTAGTATTTGGGTGGAATGTTTTCTAGAAATCTGTTATATCCATTTGACTTACAATGCAATTTAACCTTAGAATTACTTTATTTAGCTTGTCTATTAGTGAGTGTGGGATCATGAAGTTATTCATATTACTGTGCTGGTATTTTAAATTTAAGAGATTGAGAAAGAAGTCATTCAAGACGCAAAATAAGATTTATTCCTTAGGGCTTTGGTGCCACTGGTCTTTAATCCCAGTACTTAGAAGGCAGAGGCACGCAAATCTCTGAGTTTGAGTTCAGCCTGGTCTACAAACCATGTTCCAGAATGACACAGAGAAACCTTGTCTTTAAAAACAAAAACAAAAAAGAAAATATTTATCTAGTATTCCTTGTAGAAGAGAATTAAAAGAGAACATAAAATGGAGACAAGATGCTTCAAAACTTCTTAAACAATAAGAATGAACACTGGGGAGAGGTATGCATTACCCTCTAGGTTCAAGGCCATAAAGGAAGAAAAATAGGGAGATTTTTTTGATCAATATGGTAGGTTATGTTTGCAAAGACAGATACAGCAATATCTTCTACACGAGACATTCATTTACAATGTGGCCTTGTCATTTGCTCATCACCAGGCAAAGTCTGTTAACAGCCTTTCTCCTTGCAGATATGCTGACCCTGTAATCTTTTTCAAACAATAAAACATATTGGAAGGCATGCTAACATAGGACTTTGGAAGCAAGCCTGTAAAGCATCTTCACAGCTTTGCTGGCTTTACTGCTTATAAAGTTTCTTTTACAAATTTGGTCACCATGCTCTCAGAACTACATCAGACATGTGTGGGGCCCCTCAAGAAAGCAGAGGTTCTTGGCTGACAGATGGGTTACAGAGATCAAGTCCTGTAGAAACCCAAGAGCCAAAGAAAGACTGTTATTCTATAGAGGCTTAGTCAGTAGTAAATGGCAGATAATTAAAAAATGGTATGATAATATTTAACTTCTAGAAATTTTTCTGCTCATCATGGTAAAAAAAGTGACAAAATATAAGGAAGTCAAAAATAAGTGATTGTGAATTATTATTACAAAGAAGCCTTAGACTATGGACAATAGATGGAAAAGAAATGAAGACACACGACACATATCCAGGAGGAATCTACCATTAACCAACTTCCTTGAACTAAACCATGAAATTCAGTGATCTCCTCTGTTCCTAAGATCTTCATGTCAATGAACCTCCTATTGAATATATTTATCACTCCTTCAATTCTGCTTAAAATGCCAATGGAGATAAATTTTGCCTGAGTCGCAGCTATTCGTCTGTTTGTGAATATTCCTAGCAGAGGTGTGTCATACTAAACTACTAAAATTTGTTAATACTATTGATTCTTCTCAAATGAATCTGATCATGGTAAACAGATCAAATATGTTACCTGAGCTCATCTCTTCCAGTACTTTGCATAAGGAACATAGACAAATATATGCTATTATATTGTGTCTTTCTATGTGATGTCAACATGCAGCAAATTTGAATTTCCTAAATGAGAGGAATCCAGTTTTCTCAAATAATCTTTGCTTGTTTTCTTCAGTTCCTTTTGGGTAAAGAATAAAATCAATTAAAAGTTTTGTTTTTCCCTTATCAACCCTGCTGATTCATTAAAATTCAGTGGTTGAATTCTTGAGATAAACTAGAAATGGAAATACCAGGACAGAAACATAACTCTGAGCTATCCCATGCCAAGCCAAATAAATTGGTAAAATTCCAGAAACATATGTCTTCACAGACCTAGGGAAACACATGAGTTTATAGAATGAATCTTAGAGTGTAATGTCCATCTGAGAAATGAAAGCCTGTATGCTACAAGTGTTATCAGTCAAGGATGAAAAATTAAAGTCGAGGATATCAACACAGGGAGGTCAAAAAGATCTAGCTGATCAAGAATCATCATCCTGGCAGTATTAAGATGGGAACCAATATCTTGGATAGCAATAAAATCTAATCTCCGAAGCTTGCTTTCTGCTGCTTCTTGAGTTCCACCATTTTCCATTACCTCCGGCTAGATTTTAGGTGCTCGTTCATAAAGCACTCTTCTTCATCTGTCACAATGCATATTCCTGTGTTAGACTCTCTCTTACTGAGTTTGGGTTGTTATAATATGGTATGTCTTTGGGTGGTTTGTGTGTGACTCTGAACCATGAATGTTCTTCTACAGTCTGGAAGTGGATGTTTAAGAAGATGGTACTAGCAAAGTCAATTCCTGCTGCCTTCATGTGTTTGCAGTCTGTCAGCCTCTCACCGTATGCTCATAAGTAGGAAAGAGGTAGTAGAGTACTATCTAGGCTCTCTTTCATGAGAGCTGAACCCCATTGATAAGTTTCACTCTCATCTAAATTACCTCCCAAAGGTTCCTACTGCCAGGTACCATCACATAAGATGCTAGAATTCCAATAAGTGGCTGTGGTACACTCAGTTGATAGCAGTTGTCTGTTCCTTCTTTGAACTTCTCTCTAGGCTGTGACTAGAGCCAAATCTTATTCTAAAATATATATTGCTGGACAAAATATATACTCTCAATAAATGTTTATTACTTGAATAACTAAACAACTTCCTCCAGCTTATGAAGTAAAATAAAGACTAAATTATGAAGTTCTAGGGAATGGAGAGATAGTTCAGCAGTTAAGAGCACTGACTGCTTTTCTAGAGGTCTTGAGTTCAGTTCCCAGCAACCACATGCTGGCTTTCAATCATCTATAATGTTATCCAATGTCCTCTTTTTATCTAGTGTCTGAACATGCAAACAGATCATTCTTACATATAAATAGATAAAGTTTAAAGTAAAATTAAATTAAATAAAAATAATAAAGTTCTATGTGGTTCAGATAAGTGTTCCACTAAAGGCCTAAGTGTTTAAGACTTGATTATCAATAAGTAGTAGTATTGGGAACTTATGTGGTGAATCTTTAAGAGATGAGGCTTAATGACCCAATGGGAACTAGGTCAGAGGGAACACGCCCAAAGGGGATACTCAGGTGCTACTCCTCTTTCTTTTTGCCTTTCAACTCTGATGAAATGAACAGCTTCCTCTACCTGTTACTTTCATCATGCTTTCCTGTTTTCTCAAATCAAATAACACAATGATCCAAAGACTGAAACCTCAAAAACTATGAGCCAACGTCAAATTTCCCACTGTTTAAAATGTTTTATCTCAGATACTTGTTACATAAGTAGAACACTAACACAATCCCCAGTCAGAACTAAATAAGCCAAGTCTTCATAGAGGTAGCAATCATGATGAGTCTACTGATATAGTCTGGATCTTGATTGGCACCCTTACGCAGCTCTACTGTTCAATTCTTGGATGTCAACCTGTGGTGCTAGTTGAAGCTTTGTGACTCTTTAAAAAGTGGAATGTACTGTAAAGAAGTTAGACCACTATAGTGATGTACTAGGATGGGATCTCAGGGTCCTAGTACCCCACTACAAACACACACACATACACACACACACACACACACACACACACATACACACACATGAACACACACACACACATGAACACACA
>NW_022196905.1:70865881-70872699 GCF_008632895.1 Mastomys coucha | reverse complement strand
TACACACACACACACATGAACACACATACACACACACACACACATGAACACACACACACACACACATGAACACACATACACACACACACACACACACACACAAACACACACACACCTTCTTTCTCTCCTCTCTACTTCCTGGACATTATGATGTTAGCAATTTTTTTGTCATATTTTTTTGTCAAGAGGGATTTCCTTGCAAAAGGATGAAAAGCAGAGTACACTGACCACATAAATTCTTTTAAGTGGTGAATCAAAAACATCTTTTCTCTTTATAAATTGACTTATCTCTGATATGTTGTCTCAGTGACAGAAAGGTAACTAATATTCCTTTCTAAAAGAAGAACTGTGTTTAATAATGTTCTTAATTTACAAGGGAATTTTGCCCAAGTTAGGTGTAATAAAAATTTGGCAGAAGATAGTTACACTGTCAGATGAGTTTTCAAGTGTACAGTTACCTTTTTATACATAATTTAGGGTCTAAATAACAACAGTCATGTATCATATGAAGTGTTATTTGATATTTGTGGTTATAGCTGAAAGCTCTTTTAAACTACTGATTGCACTTATAAACAGAAATTGCTTTTAATTTTTTTTAATCTAGTGCTCTGAATACTAGTAAAAGAAAATTAATGAGATGTTCCTTTTTTCAAGGAAATTCCTTGAAGGGAATAATCTACAAGTATTGATGTGGGCACAAGATATTACATATCTGATGCCATAAGAGGGGATTTCTCCACTTTGATGGATTACAGTCTACATATGCTATAAAACACATGTAAAATCATGATGCCTTGTCTACATATAATATTTGAGACAGAAAGAGGTCAAAACCACTTGTGAATTCAATGGTATCAGTTGACCCAGTGTGATGAGTATAAAGAGAAAGTGGTTTAAATCCACAAGATTCTATGAAGAAGACAATAGGAGGAATGTTCAATAGACTAAGGACAAGGAAGATAAATGCCTTTCAACATCCTATTTGAATTGATAATGAAAGATCTTTTGTAAAAAAAAAAAAAATACTTCATAAAGCTGAGTGTGATGGCACATACCTTTAATGCCATCACTCTCTAGGCAGAAGCTGGTATATCTCTGTGAGTTCAAGGCCAAACTGGCCTACATAGTAAGTTCTAGGATAGCCAGCATGATCTAGAGATGCAGTCTCAAGAAAAAAATTATAAATTATAATAATCAGAGGTGAGTTTCATGGATAACACATGCATATGTGTGCTGTTTGTGTATGTACAATTCTGAAAATGGCTAGACTAATAATCACTAAATTGTGAAACAAGACATAGCTGACTCATCACATGTAGTATTTATGTGTACACGCTTTGCCTTTCACTTAAATTCTGCCAGTTTCTTCCAATTTTTTTTTTATTATGGGTAAGCACATTTCTGATGTTAGAAGGGTATAGAATCAAATATTCTTTATCCTGTGTTCAATAATTAAATTTTCCTTTTCTTCCCTTAGATAATTCTCTCTGTGAACTTCCAGATGGATAACAAGAGTTGACATATGTTAACTGAAAGCAAATGAGATGTATTGCTCTCTCCTGCTCTTTATTTCTTTCTTGCTCTTTCTCTGAGACTCCTGCTCTCCTTACATCTGCTCTCCCATATACATGCACAAGCACACACACACTTACAAACATATACCTATCATGCATACACATGTTCACTCACACACACACATACACTGATGTAGACAGCTAGAAAAATATTAGCTGATCGATGTGTTAGTAGAACAGAAATCATGCTAACAGCCCATAAAGCAAAGAAAGAAGACAAAATGACAACAATACACAGAAAAGAAGTAGACCAAATGCCATCACCAATGTCAACTGGAAAAAGAAATTGTTTTCAAATCATATCTTATAATGCTATGGTTGAACTTAAAAAGTGAATAGGAAGCACATCAGAGCATCCCAAAGACTTTCACACTACATCAGTCTGTCCTCAAAAATTTAGATTTTGCTCCTTCACATAGGAACCTGTTAAGCTTGAATGTGAACAGATAACAAATGTAGGGAATAGCAGATCCATTTTCATTAGAAGAGCTGGATGAATTTTATGTACTATGTTAAAAATAAAATGACTATTGAGCATAAAGGTTCAAATTTCAGTAAATTCTTTTTGGAAAAAAATGCAATGTTTATACAGAATTTGTAATCCTCGGTACCTCAGAATCTGATTGATTGCATTTGGGTTATGACTTTTAAAGTGATGAATAAGTTAAATCAGGTCAAGGATGTGCCCTAATTCAAAGCAACTGGTATACTAGGAGATTAGAACACAGAAAACAGATGGAAAGAAAACTATGAGAATACACAGAAAAAGGATGCGATGCTGCAGCAGAAGCTAAGACTCCGGAACCTAGGTCTCATATTTCCAGCCTTCAGAGTTGTGAGAAAGTATTGTTGTTGTTGTTGTTGTTGTTGTTGTTGTTGTTGTTGCTTAGACCGCCATCCATAGCATGGTATTTGGTAGTGGCAGTCCTACCAAACCAAGACAGTTGCTAACTGCCCAAAATACTTGGTAAAAGACACTTCTTAAATACAAACCTAGTATTAGTCACTTTTCTGTAACTATTACCTGTAGCAAAACACTACTATCAGTAAGATAATGTATATAAGGAAACCAGAGTCATTAAGATGACCTCCTGGTACTCTACAAGCCTACCAACTTGAGTTCAATTACTGAATCTCACGGTGAAAAATGAACTAAATCTCAAAAGTCTTCTGTGCTCTACATGTGCACGATACAACAAAAGCACCTGTGTATGTGTGCACACACTTGCATGCATGCACACATGTACAAAGAGAGAGAGAGAGAGACAGAGAGACAGACAGAAAGAGAGACAGAGAGAGATTGAGAGAGAGAGAAATTTTAAATAAAATGAAGTCACACATCTTAAGGTCCTATATGTGTCTTTTCCTTAAGACTGGTCATGGCCAAGTTTGTCTTAACCTAGAAGTTTTGATTGAGTCCCAAAGTAACAGAAATAAAATATTCAGAAATTCCAGACAAAGCCACAAAATCAGAAAGGTCCAATTTGAGCTATATAAACAAAAAGACCAGTCAAACTGTGTGTTTCTGAGAACTATGGAAGGTTCTCAATAGGTGGTTAATATAAAGACAAGTTGCCTAGGTTAATGTCTCCAAGACTCATAACTCCTATTCCTAAACCTCTTTGATTCTACCTCTTATTGCAGTTTGCTCTTTGAGCACATGGTTGCCTTCAGTTTCTGGACCAGAAGTTCTTCTAGAGCAACAGTTTTCAACCTGTGACTTGTGACCCATTTGGGGGTTGAAAGACCCTTTCACAGGAGTCATAGATCAGATATTCTATACATCAGATATTTACATTACAATTCAAAAATAGTACCCCAAATACAGTTATGAAATAGCAATGATAATAATTTAATGGTTGGAGGTCATCACAACACAAAGAACTGTATTAAAGGGTTGTAGCATTAGGAAAGTTGAGAAACACTTCTAGAACAAAGATCATTTGTCTGGCACATTGAAGGTGTATACATTTGATGACTGAGAGTAAACAAATGACTAAAGAAAAAAAATAATAAATCAGAGATTCAGCAAATCTGAGACAATTGCAAGAAGGCTGTGATAAATAGTATAGGCACATGAATTTTTTAAAGTAGCTATTAGCATAATACAGTCACTAGACAAAACATACTGTGGGTTAAAATAGTGGCCCTTGTCCTCCTAAGGTTCAGGCCAGCGGAAGTTTGACTTTGTGGGCGCCACACTGCCCCCAGGCGGTCTTTGGGCTGTGAGAAGCTATGGGACCCTGCGCTGGGCAGGGGCTGGGGAAGCACTGTCTAAAGTCCCTGCAGAACTGCCGGAATTGGCTCGGTGTCCCTGGGCCTGCACAGAGGCCAAGGACAACAGGTTCTCAGGTTCTTGGACACTGCAGATGCCGCTGGATGTCACGAAAGAGCTGAGAACTGAGTGGGACGAAGGGAAAAAGGCAGGAGGAAGGAGTTTCGGCAGGTTCCTGCCAGGTCCTTAGCTTGCTCAGTGGGCTGTTTGGCTTGGTGGAGACCGTGGCTGAGAATACAGAGAGGCATTCCCCCTGCTCATTAGGGGAAGACCTGCTCCATTGCTCCAGTATGGTAGATCCCAATGAGAAGAGGCAGTCCATGGTTTTAAGGTGTTTATTGTAGGAAGGTAGAGACAGGGAGAGAGGAGGGAGGTAGAGGCAGATCATGGCCACTTGGAGGGGTAGGGGGAGGAAATGAGGAGAAAGGAGGAACAAGGGAGCTAACGGCAAGAGTAAGAGACTAAGAGCAAGAGAGGGAAAAGGGGGCAAGCAGCTCCTTTTATAGTGGGCCACGCCTACCTGGCTGTTGCCTAGTAACTGTAGGAAGGAGCATGCCTGGCTATTGCCAGGTGACTGGGTGTGGAGTCCAGACAGAATACCAGGAGCTTGGGGCGTTGCCCTATGTGACTGATGGCCACAGAATTATGGAGCTGGGGGCTCATGTCAGGAGCCTGGTGTCTGGGAGCCTGGTAAATGGGCCTTACATCCCTTCCCTTGCAGAGTTATTTGCTAGGTCTCCGGGGTTTAAACACAGCTCAATCAGAAAACAGGCTGCCTTTCATGGCCCCACAACATATTCAATCCCTGGAAGCATTATACCATCTCATAGCAAATTCACTGAAAGTGGACTAGTGTAATGGGTTGGTCATGATGCTGCTTGTATTCTAATGCTAATGTTGATTCCTCTGGTGGCCCCAGAGATGAGAGAGTCCACATGGAGACAATATGTGATCTTGTCCCCAAATTATTTCTTATGCCAAAGCCAATAGGTGAGCACAACAGCCAATAGGTGAGCAGAAGAGATATAAGCAGGGTTTAGGGTTCCCAGGATTGGATGATTGGAGGAGAACCAGGGTGGGGAGAAGGTGAGGAGGAGAAAGAAGCAGCCATGGGTTAGAAGAGTCATGAAAATATGACCCTTAGGACCGGCCAATTGGAGTTAAGAGCAGCCCAGATGAAGCATATTAAGTAACTCATAGTTATTGATAGGGAAGTAAATTCTAATAGCATAGAGGATAGATATCTGCTCAGTTCTTGTGCTATTTAAGGCTTCTTATAAACAAAAAGTGTGTGTGTGTGTGTGTGTGTGTGTGTTATCTGGAAAGTAAGTGGTCAAAGATGGGGTAGAAACCCCGGATTGGAATTAAAACTTTCTACAACAGACTAAATCTCATTACATCCATCATTTCTTATACTTTTATAGCATATCTAACAAATTCTACTAATAATGAATCAATGAATAGGAGTCTCTCCTTCCAACAACAACAACAACAACAACAACAAAGATGCTAGAGTACCTAGTAACAAGGACACCTGAATTTGGAAGGTATATGTCTATACTGTGCCTCCATTCATGACATTTGTAGGTTATCAATGCATATTCATTGGTCAAACTGATTAATCTTAATTGAGTTTCAAAATACACTTGTTAACTCATGTAGATACAACACTTGAAAATTAATAAGTTATGATATAAAGCAAATTCTAGTAATGAATTAAACCAGAAATAACTAACTGTGGATGACAAAACAAACCCTTGTAGGACTAACCCCTTCTGAGTCAACAGAGCCTGTCAGTCACCTCACACATTCCACTCTGCTTTTGGTCAGTGGCCAGCAGGAAGGCATATGGATCAAGTGGTTTAATCAAGGTGTGTTCTGGAGCACTCGCCATGTCTGTTATTTTAATATGAGCTGAACATTCATCATTTTAATTACATATTCACAGTACTTTAGCCATCTATTTGGCAATTAAATGAATCAGAGGGTTGACTAGTTGCTTCTGCGAATCAAGAAAAGGAAGCTAGATAGCGAGAAGGGGTGAAAATGGTGTCTGGAGCTGAAAAGGGGGGCGTAAAAGCAATTCAAATTAATTAGATACATGTTGTATGCCAATCACAGTGTTAGGTTCTTACTGTGACTCAGGTCATACATTCTCATAACAACTTATGGGGCAGATATAACCATCTGTAGCTGAGGTTACAGACAGGCTGTCTGAATGTCAAACATCCATTGAACTCATTTCATAATTTTAAACAACAGTCATTTAATTATTTTCTGATGCCTGTCATGGAGTCAGTTAGGACATTCTAGCCTCTGTAGAAGGAATTGGTAAGTTCTTTCAAGCATTGCTGAATGTAGATCTAGTAAAGAGTTGGCTCCATCTTGGAGAGTGAGCAATTTGTTAGCTAGGTACACCTATCTTTAATATGTCGTTTTACATATATGCAATGAGAGGCCCAGGCTTGGATGTGTCACATAGCCACTCTTCTGTTTCCAAAACCCATTCTTTTAGCTAAAGCAATGACAAAGCCAAAGGCATAGTTAGTGGGGTAGAATTTTATCATGGACTAAACTGTAGTCACATAGGTAGAACAGAACAAGAAACATTTTGCAAGCTCTGTTAGGCACCCAGAGATTTTATTTCCAAGTGCATCCTGTCAGCTGGCATTCACTGGGAAAGATTTTTATTTTAAAGCAATATTGAATCTGAACGTCACACTTCATCTTCTCTCTGTTTTAATTGTTCTCTCTTCAAGCAATGTAACATGTAGAGGAAATGCCAGAGTCCAATGGAAAACATTCTACTGAAAGTGATCTGCAATGATAGGTTATTTTAAAACAAACCCCTCACCCATAAAATAGTCCCCCAAAATGAAATGTATGGCCATGTTAAAGGTATCACATGATTCACAGGCATTGAAATCAAGCAAGGCTTTTGAATCGTTTTGTCTGAAAATCATTACAAG
>NW_022196905.1:70839729-70865871 GCF_008632895.1 Mastomys coucha | reverse complement strand
CACGCATGAGTTTCAATCCAGAAAAATAGTTAAACACACACAGAGAGAAACACCCCTACCTGCTATCTCCCAAGGTTGCCTATTTCCAATTCTTCTGCTGGCCCTCAGAGCTTTACTCCTGTTCCCACACACACACCTGATCATGTTCCTCTTTTTCCTTCCCTCTCCCCTCTCCCACCAGGTGTTTTGAACACAAAAACAAAACTGTGAATATGGAGCTAGTGTTAGAAAATGCCATGTGGTTCTCATGAAAATGCTTAGGAAGCCATTTGATACGGATGAGAAGATGTAGGGAATTCTGACTTAGGAACTGATGAAGATGAAAGATAACAGGTTAGAACTGATTGTGCAATTTTGCACCAAATAGAGTCACAGCTCTGAGAGAGGATGTGAACTCAAGACCCCATCTCTAACCCAGAGCAATCTCCAAATGATAACCACTAGCAAATGAACAATTCATTTTCTCCAATGATACCTTTGGATATACATGCCATTCATAAGGTTCAACCCCATGGTTAGCAATAGATGGCAAACATAAAAGAAACATTTTTGGAGGTTCTTTATCTCACAGTGCTTTGTCAGGGTTGTTTTCTGTTTGTCTGTTTGTTTGTTTGTTTACCTTACAGGTCTTTAGTGTATATATAATGGTTTCTGGTTTTACATTTTTTATGGCCTGTGTGTGTGAGAGAGAGAGAATGTTTGTGTCTATGTGTTTTATGTGTTTCTTATGCTTTTTCTTCCGTTTGTTTAATTTGTCTTATTCTTTTTTGTTGTTGTTGTTTTTATCTTTTTTAAGATACCTGTTTGTATTCTAATGAGAGAGAATAGAAAGGGTCTGAGGAAGATTGGTGGAACTAGAAAAGGGCAAACTGCAATCAGAATATATTGTATAAAAATCTATTTTCAAGAAGGTTAAAAAGCCAAAGGACCCAAGTAAGGATGCCACAATCCCACTTGGGAGGGAAAAGAAAGTGATCATGTTGGGAAGATGGACGGAAGGATTTGGGTGGGAAAGGGGAAAAGGGGAAAAGGGGATCATGATCTAGTATGGGGGAAATGTACTGAAGCCCTGAGGGCCAGCAAAAAGAACAGAAACTGGCAACCTTGGGAGGAAGGAAGTGGAAAGACCCTCTAGAATATTCCAGAGACCTGGGAGGTGAAAGATGCTCAGTACCCAAAAGGAAGGACCTTGGATGAAGTGTTCTACAGTGGGGAGAGGGAACTTGTGGAGTTCACCTCCAGTAGAAAGACAGGTTTTCAAGTGGAGAGGAGAGATGGGGTTGCCATCCCACAGTCAAAAACTCTGACCCAGAATTGTTCCTGTCTAAAAGAACTGCAGAGAGAAAAATGGAAAAGAGACTGAGGAAAAAGAGGTCCAGTAACAGGCCTAAATTGGGTTCAGCTCAAAGGGAGGCCTCAAGGCCTGACATGATTACTGATGCTATGGTGTGCTTACAAACAGGAGCCTAGCATAGCTGTCCTCCAAGGGGCCCAACAAGCAGCTGAAAGAGTCAGATGCAGATACTTACACCTAACCAATGAACAGAAGCTGGGGACCCCTGTGGTTGAATTAGGGAAAGGCTAGAAGAAGCTGAGGAGGAGGGCGACTCCATAGGAAGACCAGCAGTCTCAACTAACCTGGACTCCTGAGATCTCTCAGACACTGAGCCACCAACTAGGCAGCATACACTAGCTGATATAAGGCCTCTGACACAAATACAGCAGAGGACTATCTTGTCTGGCCTCAGTGAGAGAAGATCATCTAACCCTCTAAAGACTTGAGGATATCTGGTGGGGTTTGGGGGGTAGGGACATCCTCTTGGGGATAGGGGAGGAGAAATGGGATGAGGAACTGTCAAAGGGTGGATGGGGAAAGGGATAACAATTGGACTGTAAAAAAAATTAAATAATATTAATCTATTTTCAATAAAACTGGATATAATAGAAAGTATAATTAAATAATAATAATTATTGTACAAAACATATATACTTATTATATAGAACATATATATAAAGTAGAAAATGCATATATATTGCATAAAGAAGTTTAACTAATGTACAAATTATTTATAAAGCAAAAAGTGACCTTAGCATGTTTGCTGAGTCTACAATAAGTAAAAAGCATTACAGTTTTAAAAGTCTAGCATCAAAGAGAGACCTAATGACAATTCTCTGTATTAGTGTGTTAAGAAGTAAACTAATATAGCCCATTAGTAGTGTATATAATGTTTATTTTCTGTTATAGTTTAAAATTTATATCTCAATTTTAGAATTAAAAAGTTTAAAACTAAAACTGGTTTTTAAAAGATAGTTATCCACCTTTAAAGTTTATGATGTGGGAGACTGTCTTCCTTCCAGAGAAGCCTGACATGTCCTCAACAACTGTAAGACAAGAAGGAACTGATGAAGATGACAAAGACCATGAGCATGGTGGAAGTTGGTAGAAATGGAAGTGAAGCTTCCTAAATCCTGGAGAAGGACACAGGAATGGAAAAGAGCATTGGTCTGCCAGAACAACACTCTGAGACACCACAAATGGTGAGAAGCCAAGCAGTTGGCAACAGGATAGCCAGAGACCTTGAAACTGGCTGCAATAAGACCATAGGACAACAGCCTGCCCTGTGTTTGGCAGGTTGTAATCCAAAAGAATCCAGCAAAGCCAGAAACCTTCAGAACTGCCCACCCACCCCCCCCCCTACACACACCCACACACCTCTGTCCAGCTTCCCATTAGCAGCTTTCACAGAACATCAGCTTCTCTCAAATGAGAATTGAGAAAAGAGAGAAAAAGGTAAGAAAACTCTGGTCTACTCATTCAAATGGTGTTTCAGAATCAATGTCCTAAATGTAAGAGCCTGAGTGTTTATAAAAGGCTAATGCTTACTCTATTTCTCACTATAAACAGGAACGTGCATTCTAAAGGTCTATTTTCTCATAACCAAATAAGCAAGATGTGTTTTGAATATCAAACTCTGCAGTGGTACAATGTTATAGAACTATATTCACTACATGCCACGAGAGAAAATAACATTACCTCATGACAAGTAAGGCCACGTTTATGCAAAACTGGCTAACTTGCTCAGCTTGGCATTTCTGCTCCTTGAGATTCCCACTCAGGTGTCCTCTGTCCCAAGGCCTACCCTCTAATCACAGCAAAATTCTCAGTATATAATCAGTTCAACACATGCACCAAGGTAATTTCTCAGAAAAACATACATCCCCACAGTTGTCTTATGCACATACATCCTGAACATCATTTTCTTGGCACCTTCTTCCTAAAGCTCTAGTTACAGCTTTGTCTCCTTATTCTGCCTCACCTGACACTTCAGTCCCTCAATGAAAATCTGTAGGCTTCTCTAGACTCTTAATTATAGCAGATATTCCTGTAGACTCTCATTATCCGTGTTAATTCAGCATACCTGGAACAAGGGCCATGAATACTCTCTAAAGTCCTCCCCAAAAGGTTTTTGCCATCATTCACAGTTAGTTAGATTATCCCTACCTGAAGAACAGGCACATGTCAATTCCCTGATGCCCTTCCGCCAAGGGCCTTCCAAAGGTAAGTAGATGGGAACCATTGTAAAAACTGTGTTTTTCATGGGCAAACCCTGGTAAAGATTGAAATCATTCTATCTTCTGCAGACTACCCTAAATCCTTGCTTCCTACCTTGATTTTCCTTTCAGCTTGGTCTCGTGGTGCACCAAACCTCCTGGCTTGCTTATGGGTGACCTCAGCTTTCAAGGAAAGCTAAATAGTAAGTAGTCCAGTAAAATAGTTAATTCAATCAACATATTCTACCTTACTGAATATGGGTATTAGTTCTAGAGCTGGTAAATGGTTAAAGCCAGACTGCCCCTTCGTTATTTTATACAGAAGAGTAAGAAAGAGAAAGTCTTTTTAATTATAGTTGCTACCACTACAAGATATAAGTCCGAAGCCCTGAGAATCACACGAGCAGAAAGTCAACCAAAGATGAATCCCGATGATGAAGGAAGAACCAAGGAGTGAACGTCGTCTAGATGATCCTTGAGTCATTGGATTTAGATGAAGACAAACTGTGGCTGCACTTTCTAGTTACACAGACAATTTCCCTTTCCTTAAATGAGCCATTATTAGTCAGATTGAAGGCACTTGTGACCGACAGAGTTCTGAATAATGTACTACTCAAATGAAGCAACACTGTTCCCCTGACGACAAACAGCACACAGAGTGCTGAGGAGACGTTAATGCACTTCTGTGAATCCAGCCTTGTAGACTTTATCCCAATCTGGAAAGAAAAACATAGTCAAAAGATTGCTTGGAAAGAAACCTATGTATTTCTTTTGTTGTTGTTGTTGTTGTTGTTGTTGTTGTTGTTGTTCAATTAAAAAAAATGACACTGCTTCCCCCATCCCAAGTACCAGCAGCTTCAGGTTTCTGTTTCTATTGCTATAATTTGTTGAGGTGTTGCAATTTTCAAGATGCTTCAAATTAAGATCCATTTTGTGCATCTTGCGAATCATATTAATCTTTTCAAAGGACCTTGAGATTTTTAGGTGAGAGACCAGATAAAAGACAAAGCAATATTATTAAATAATTTAAGTGTTATTATTCTTTCAAGAAAGAACACGAGGATGAAAATCTCCAGGGAACATGATAATTATGGAGACAATAATGGAGAGCTGATTAGGAAAAAAGCCTCCTTGTCTTTGAAAATAATAGAATATTCTAAGAGCTTTTAATGATGTGTGGTTTGTTTTTAATATCTTTTCATTTCTGTCAGACCCAGTGCCTCTGCCTGCTCAACACATAAACATCCACACATAAACTCCATACACACTAACGGGCCTTTGTACATAGTCTTTAAGAGGTCCTGAGGGAAAACCTGAAGTAATCTTCACCCTGTGGTAGAAACGCCATTTGGTGATATACCCTATAAAGAGTTCTCTGGTAGAGATGAACATTTTTAGATGAAGAAGCAATACAGAAATCTCAAAAACACAATTTGATGACTCATTAGAAGTAAGACCAGAAGTTGGGGAAGGCAGCTCATGAGTCATCCTAAAATATTCTACATTGATTTCTTACTTAATGTTCCAAGATACAGAACAAGATTTGATAATGTTTAGTGGGTAGGCAAAATATAAATTTAGGGGACACGTGGAGGATGCATCTTCTGCAACCTCCATGTCTGGATTAATTCCTTTGGTGCCACATCATTTCATATAAAGGTCAAATGAAGAAACACACAAATGATAATGATGAAAAATCTGGTCATCTCTTAAGAATTAATGACTGGAAGGAAGGAATTGATGGCCTTTGGCTCTTCTTGCAGACATTAACCCCAGCTGGCCATTAATCCTCAGGAAATGCCCTGTGCTGGGGAATGTTATTGCTGTTATAAACTATGACTGAAAGAAACTGCCCATGCTCAAGTATCAATGCAAGAAATTAAGCTTAATGAATGATGCTTTCTGGAAAGCATATTCAAGATAGCCCAGAGAAATAGTTGTTCCACATGCTATTCAGTCAACTCACATCTATCAGCTCCTTTTAGCTAGGTTAGAACTAAAACTATAAATGGTACCAAAACCAGACTCTGAACCTCGCTGGGTTGGCATATGAATACTGTGATTGATATTCTTGTATTGTCAGTGTTCTTGATTAGAGCAATATAATTACAGGGTTTATTGCTTATGTCAGTGAAATTACAAAGAAAAGATTAGCAGCTAGCAGAGGGTTTTGCAGGCATTTGCAGAGGTCTGTCCGCCCACTGACTAGTTGATGGAGTTGGTATTTTGCTCTCCACCAAATTATTTGTAAAAAGGAGTTGGACTATTTCATATTCCTTTCTGAGTGACATTTCCAAAACTGTCATCCTTATGCCTGAGGAGATAATTCCCCAAATTGGGTTTGCATGCTGAAAAAAAATCAAAAGCTAATCCCCATAGGCTGTTTGAAATGTCACTCTTGAAGCAGTACTTCCAGAGTGACATGAAAGGATTAAGAGGTAAATAAAGGAATTGGGCACACTCCAAAGCCAATCTATTCAAAGAGTAGAAAAAACAAAATGTAAAAGTAATACCACATTGAGGTTAACAGTTAGGAGTAAAATTCATTGAAACGTAATATGAATAGTAGTAAGAAAAAGGAAGGAAAATCTTGAGCCAAAATACTAGACATTAGCTTGAATTTTTAAATGACTCAAAAGTTATTGTTTTAATAGAGACTCTTCAGGGATCTTAGCTAAGTGCTAATTTTGATGCAGTTCATTTTCAGCTTGATAAATCAGACTAGGTGTGAATTCTCAAGTTAAAAAAACAAGTAACAAACCTAGGTATGGGGGAGTTTCTAGAAGATAATATCAAAATATTATAATGATTTTGTTTCCAAATTACTTTGGGTCCACCAAGATGCAAGATAAGCATTTTTATTCCAATTTTAAAGGTGTAGAGATTTCACCTCAGTCATTGATCAAGATCCTACTTAAAAACTGAGATATCCAGTATCTAAACCTTAAGCATTCTGACCCCAAACCCATACCCTTTGAACTGCATCCCTTTAGAATATGTCCAGTGCTCAGCATAGTGACTCACACCCATAACTCTAGCATTTGGGAGTCTGAGGCAAAAGTGTTGTGAGTTCTAGGACACCCCCACCAGCCCAGGAAACAAATGAACATACTGATATTCATTCATGGCTGCTGTACGGAGTGAAATTCTTTCTCCAACAGAACAGAGAAAAGGAAAGAAAGAGGGGAGGCTCAGTAGCTTACATTCCTTCTATACATCTCTAGACCTCTCTTGCAGGATCTCTTGAACATGCTCCTGTCCAAACTGCCTTCTGCCATTCCTTCAGAATCTCCTTTTGATTCTTCCATGTTATTATAACCACCTGTAAACCCCTCAGAGGTCTGTGTGTCTCCTTCTTCAATGAGTTTCCCTCAGTATGGAGCAAGTTCCATCTTTACACCTCCTGACCACCCATGTTGTTACTGAAGTCCTCACCTCCTATGAACCTTGTTTTTTACTTATGAATGTCACATATTCCCTTGTTTAGAATAGGATATAATTATAATTACTCTTCATTCCTCATCATCGTAACAACTTGCAACAGAGTTTAGATGGCTGAATGCATCTCATCACTCATAACTTTTCTTGATTGTCTGATTAGTTAATGTAAGTCAAATGAAGACATATAAAATGATCATGTGTGACCACTCCTAGAGCTTTGGGGGAAAAAAGTTTTCTAATTAGATTCTTTGTCATTCTCCAAGATGAACCCTACTTCCCAATGCTGACAAATCCTAAATCCTTTCCCTTCCTCAGGCATTGTGCTGTGACGGACTCAGTGTTGGCAAGCAGTGCCTCAAGAATGAGAAGCACACTCCTGCCATGAAGAGTGCAGCACATAAACTTTTCTGCTTTTCAAACCAATATCTAATTGGAATCTAACATTTGATCCCTCTCACCCTTAGAACACAGAATGAGCCTCAGTCCACATGCCTGAAAAGCTCATGGTTCCTCAAATTCACACTATCCTGGCTAATTACATGAAAGTGACACACTGTGTGATAAGCATGAGACAGTCTCTCACAGATTCCGTGAATTATTTTGGTGACTAATCAACATCTCTTAGACAAATGTCTTGCAAACCAAGGGTGGGAATCATACAGATAAGATTTCTCTATCTTCTCCTCAGGATTTCTTCTTTAAAACATAATAGGGTTGATAGGAATGATGTTTTTATAAAAATGTAAAGAGATATAAGAATATGTTCTATGGGGGTGTGGTGAGGTATGGTGGAAGGGGGTGCATCAGTGGGCCCATGCCAATGCATCCCCTTCCCCTGATGGATCATAGTATAGTACACATGATAGTATAGTATAGAATAGTTTATTCAGGACATGGTGAGGGAAGTTAAGGGAGAGAAAGGCAGAGAAAGGGAGAGAGTAGAGAAGTAGAGGCGGCCATGACCACATGGGGAGAGAGAAGGGGGAAAGGAAGAGCCCAAGAGACAAGAGAGAAGCAAGCAGGAAGCAGGAATAAGAGAGAGAAGAGGGGGCAACCAGCCCCTTTTATAGCTGGCCAGGCCTACCTGGCTGTTGCCAGGTAACTGTGGGGAGGAGCATACCTGGCTATTGCAGGTAGCTGTGGGGTAGAGTTTAGACAGAATGCTAACAATAAAGGCACTACCTGTTGAATTCATAGTGTGAGGTCATGGGCTTTGTGACCTTTAAAACTGCCATCTTGTACCTCTAAAATCAACTCTTTCCCAAGGGTCATAGGAATAACCAGTGGTACCCATTTGTCTGAAGGAAACCAGAGAGATTTTAATTATTCCTTTTGTCTACTGCATTATATGAATATCTCTGAAATTCTTCGTATGAAACAGTGAAATTCATCGTGTAATATTTTGTACAGACAAAAGAGGTCATTTGTGGGAAATCTTCCATTTATTTAACTCTATAAAAATACTTGGAGTGTGAGTCCTCATCTTTCTCTGTTGGTAATGAAATTTCTTTAGGTTATAGGGAAGTGGTGTTTTTTATGTTCATTTTCCTTTACAAGAAAAATCAATGGGCAATATGCCATGCAGTTGCCAAAATGCATAATAGTGTTGTCAAAAGCATGACTTTATAAGGGAAAAACTGCTTCTGAGTTACATGAGGTTCTCAAAGACTGAGACTACACAAATAAAACATTGAGCAGCTTAGAAAGCAATCAGAAGCCAGGGCAGAAGGAGGAGAAAGGTGTAGGGAAGGAAGAATAGAAGCCTTAAAGTCACAGTCAGCATGAAGTGCAGGTTGGAAAACAAGGTTACTCCTTAGCAGGGATCGGATACAGCTGAAATTGGTTGGATCATAATCACTAAAATATCGGTCTACATCCTAACATTTTAAAATTGCATATTAATCACATAGGAGGGCAGCCTATTGTATATATGTATTACCACAAAATAAAACTTTCTAGGAAGCAGAAAGAAAGAGCAACTTGTCTTATGGTAATAAGATGACAAAATTCTTTCAAAAGTCAAGTAAATGCATTATGTACATAGATGGCAGATATATCTTTTTTGATTGTGAACAGACCACTCCTTGCAGTACCCCCTTCCTCTGTGCCTCTATAGCCAAAGGATTATGCAGATCTTCCCTTACAACTTTCCTTCTCACCCACCCCTTTTTCTCAGCACACTAATCCAGCAGGCATTCACAATAAATAAATCCACAAGTCATGCCCGCCCAAGAAACAGGTCAGCAAACTCCAGATCTTCACTGTCCTTCCTCTCCTCCAACTCTAATCTACACTCACCCCACCCTACCCTGGCACCATGCTCTATAACAGATCACCTGCCACAGCCTCACCTCTCTGTCCCAGGTTACTTAGCAGACCCTGATGACATATATCCAGCTTTCCTCTAATCTGTGAATACCTTCAACCACTCATTCCAACCCACCCCCCTTCTAAAGGACCAGATCCCCATACCTAGAAGAGAATTTCAGGCATTTAGGGCACAAGAAAAGAAATAAATAACTCACTCAAATAAAAATTTACATCTAAAAATCTTGACATGAAGCATTCAGAAAAATCTGAGACATGAAAAGTCCAAATCTACAAATAATAGAAAGAAAGGAAAGAGAAGAAATGCAGGTCAATGGCACAAAAAAATACATTTTTAACAAAATCATAGAAGAATTTTTTCTTAACCTAAAGAAGGAGGTATCTATCAAGGTTTAAAAAGCAAATAGAAAATGACAGAGACTGGGCTCAAAAAGAAAGTCATCTTAGCACATACCGATCAAAACAGTAAATTACAGAACCAAGAAAGAATATTAAGATCTCCAAGGAAAAAAGACCAAGTAACATATAAAGGCATATCTATTAGAACAACACCAACTTCTCAGTGAAAACGTTAAAAGCCCTAAGGGCTTGGACAGATGTTCTACAAACTCTAAGAGACCACAGATGCCAGCCCAGACTACTATAGCCAACAAAACTTTCAATCACAATAAATAGAGAAAGAAAAATATTCTAAGATAAAACCAAATTTAAATATTATCTATCTGTAAATCTAGCCCTACAGAACGCAATAGAAGGAAAACTTCAACCTGAAGATGTTAACCACTCCCAAGAAATAATGAAGAATAAGCAATTCCAGATAAGCAAGTCAGAAGAAGGAAAAAGCACCCACACGTACACACACACACACACACACACACACACACACACACAAAACAACAACAACAACAACTACATCATAGGAATCAACAAAGACTTCTCATTGTTACCTTTCAATACCAATGGTCTCAATTCCCCAATGAAAAGACTAACAGAATGGATGTGAAAACAGGGCCCTTCCTTCTACTGTATCTAAGAAACATACCTCAACATCATGAATAGAAAGAACCTCAGGATGAAAGGATAGGAAAAAATTCCTAGCATATGAGCCTAAGAAGCAAACTGGCATAGCCATTTAATAACTGAAAAAATAGACTTTAAACAAAAACTAATCAGAATAAATAGAAAAGGAAACTACATACTCATCAAAGAAAAAAATTCACCAAGAGGATGATACAGTTCTTAACATCTATGTCCCAAACACAAGAACAAGCACTCAAGTTTATTTTTAAAAAAAGCACTACTGCAGCTTCAATCATATACAGACCCTCACACATGGATACTGGGAGACTCATATACCCTACTCTCAGCAAGATACAGGTCATCAAGATGAAAACTAAACAGGGAAATGTTAGAGTTCACAGACAACATATAATAAATGGATCTAACATATTTACAGAACATTTCACACTAGCACAAAAGAATATCCCTTCTTTTCAACATCTCCTGTAACTTTCTTCAACATTTACCACACACTTCGACACAAAGCAAGTTTCAACAGCAACAAACAAGTAAAATCACACCCTGCATCTTATCTGACCACCATGATAAAAGCTGAATGTTGTCTTAGAGTTTTACTGCTGTCAGCAGACACCATGACCAAGGCAACTCTTATAAGGACAACATTTAATTGGGGCTGATTTCACATGCTAACGTGAATCACACTTACATTACATTAATATATGTTAGTAAAAATTTTCATATTAATTGGGCTCATTGTGTTTTGATGCATGCATACAGGCATATGGTGCTGACATCAGCTTTGTGTGGATATAGTTACAAAAAATATATATGCCTCATAATTGAGTGTTATGTCATGTTTTTAGTGTTGCTGATTCATAGTCAAAACCAATGTTGTCATAGGGGATTTCTTTTGGAAAAAAAAATGATTCACTTCAATTTTATACCTACTCTATCCACTTCACATAGAATCCCCAAGTAAAAGTATTAGAGCTAAGTCCATTTTGCACAAATATTTTATGTGTATTTTGTCAACACTGAAATTTAAAACATCATACCTATAAATATTTAAGGAAACTACAAAGATCCACATACAAAGCTTGAGTTGTTTCATCTTCCTGCACAAGAAAATCCAGTCTTAAAGATTTAACAAAGCAAGTCAGCCCCACTAGTTCCAGCCTTGAGCTCCTCCTTTTATGGAAGCCAGAATCCCTCTCCTTCCTTCATACTGCTTCATAGGATGTGCCTGAGATGCCCTTCCTGAAGCCTTTTAAACTGGCCCCATCCAGCAACCTATGTCTGTGGTATGGTTCACTGCATAGAAAACAAAGACACTGAAGTTTGACTCCCTTTTCCTGTGACTCTGTGTAAATTGAAATTGGGTCATAAGCTCTGCCTTAAACAAAAGCATTGGGTCAAGAAAACCATTTCATAACTTAATGTGAAGGAATCGTCAGAGCCATGTTACCATGGCATTGACTTCAAGAAAGAACAAAGAAAACTCCTCACAAGAGTAATAGGCAGAATTCTCGGGGCTTCTTTTCTTCCTTCTTTTTCTTTTTGCTTTGGTTTTCTTTTTTTCTTTTTTTCTTTGTTTTAATGTTTTGTGTCAACATGTTTCAATGGAAAATGCTTTGGTGTTCAGGGATGGTTTTGCCTAATAAAGATTCTACACCTCTTCTGTTGGAATATTTCCTGCAGCAAAACAACATTGTCTGCCTGCAGCCAATTACAATGTGTAAGAGAAAAATTCTTACTTCCTATACCCCCATATCACTCCTATATCACTTTCTTCAAGTGAATTTGGGTTCAAAAGAACATCCAGGAAGGTTTTAATCAGTAAAATATATAAAGCCCTCTCTCGGATCTAGCAAAATTGAAGGTATACCATGTTAATAACTAGGTAAATTCTAGAGGATACTTATGAGCCACAAATGAATAATGCAATTTAGAGGGATATAGAGGAGAAAACAGTTCAAAATCAGGATATAGAACAAATCACTTGTTCAAACCTCTATGGAAGCAAGGCAGACACTATTTCACTTTAGACACTATTTTATGATTGGTAAGTACACGATTTCCTGTGGAGGGAGAATAAATAGGTTGGAATCTCAGATTTTCATAAAATAAGCAAAGGACCTACTTCTCCCCTATACTGAACCTAGCTAAGTGGCTTCTGTTAAATCCTGAGACACAGGAGATTTGAAGTGATTTTCTTTCTCCCATCTGGATAAATCTCTGTCTCTGTGTCACTCATGTCCTACAAACAGGTGCAAATGCCAGAATCTAAATTAGTGGAGAACACCAGCAATTAGGCTTAAGATTGCTGAAATTGTAGATTATTTCATTCATGACACAAAAGCAATGTGTTTTCAATAGAAGCCATATTCCAAGTCTTGTATCTGATTGTTTCCAAGCCAGTGGCATGTAGTAGCATTCACTGTTGTTACAGAGAGTGACAGCAGATGGTCATCATCCACAGGATGGCACCTGAATGAATGTCTACAGAAGACTCTGAAGCTAAGCTATGATCTTCCATAGAATAACATGTACTTAGTGCATTTGATTCATAACAATCAATTCATGATGGCTGGTCAGCACATGACTGAATTGTAAGTTGAGGAACATCTGCACTCTATGTCCCAGGGTGGGTGGGTTTAAGCCGTCACTTCACTGTAGTCAGAAGTGGTCTCCGGGAACTGTTTCGATACATTCTCTGCTACAGGATTCTTACGCCACAACCCAGCTGATGTGTGGCTAATCTCTCAGGAAACAGCTTTCTATTTAGTTATCTAGAAAGAGGCTACATTTTACTTGTTTGTACCACATCTGCATTGAAGCTCCTCTGGGTTGGTCAGTTTCCTATTATCCTTTGCTTCTCCATTGAATTCTTTATGAGACCCTTTTTCCTTCTCTCTTCCTAAACAAGACAGACCACTGGAATTCTGTCCTCAGTCGATATCTATGCTTCAGAACCCTGTTGCATGAAAATAGGGAGAGAAATGATGTTTTGAAGGAAGGGAGAACGGCTCCCAAAAAGGAAGAGGGCTAGGGTAGTAAAAAAGATAGATGGTAGCAGCAATCTGCCTGACTGTGTGAGAATTGTGTGAGCTTCCAGTAACAGAAGTAACAGACAAGACAGTTGAGAGATGCCATTAGCTATTATAAAATTATAGTTGCAGTGTCATCATGGATTGAGCAGTTGCTGTGTGCCAAATGCATATACACAATTTGTGCCATCACAATATCTAATCATCACCCCAATTATACCCTGCTTGCCCTCACAGAGGAAGTGGAGACCCAGAGGCTGGGGGAGAGATGTTTAACTATTAGAGGGACTCATTTAAAAGCCTGGTTGAATCCAAGATGGGTTGTGCACATGGGAACATAGCAATTCACCACAGACAGTAACAAATTCTTCAGCAGGTAAAGCCTCTAGCCAGTAACATGGCGGTGATTCCAGAGGACCTCAGTACTCGAGTTTGGGAGCAACATTGAATACAGTGAATGGAAATTGTCATTTTCATCTTTAGTCTGCTTTTACTTTATAAATTCTCATATACAAAGCAAAATTCTTTACTCTTCCCCAATGAGAAAGCTTTTAAGAACATTGATTCAAATCCAGAACATTTTTTAGATCAGATTTTAATAGTAATGGGCCCATCTTGCTTCTTTCATTCCACTTGATTGCCCTCTCTTTCTCTCTCTCTCTCTCTCTCTCTCTCTCTCTCTCTCTCTCTCTCTCTCTCTCTCTCTCTCTCTCTCTCTCTTACAATGGCTGACTACTCAGAACATAATGAAGAGGAATTATAAGAAGCTTGAGGATTAGTAAATAACATGATCCAACCAAATGCAGGAATTTCTCTGGGCCTGGTGCTATTTGTCACCCTGTAGCCTTTTTGAATGGCAACATCTTAAATGGCATAAGAGGTGGTAATTTCTGAGACTATGGGCCTACTTATGAATATTCATACTGCATTAAGACACATTTATTAATAACAGAAAGAGTTTGAATATATGTTAAACACAAGAAATTAAAAATAAATAAAACCAAAAAATAGAAAGCATTCAGCTATAATAAAATGAAGGTAGCAATGGGAAACTTTTAATATTTTCCAGATTTTATGCCTACTTTTTGAAGTAGGACCCAGTCATCTCTATATCCCTGGGTGATCACAACAACCTTCATACATCTCATGAAACATCTTGCCTATGTGTCTCTTCTAATAGGAATCTATTGCTTCTTCTACCAACAGAAAGGAAAAAGCTCAGCATGGAATGATGGTTTACACTGTATCCAACTAGGAACTCCAGAGCTGCCTAGGACCTGCTGAGTTCCTGGAATCCACACATTAGCTCTACCCAAACTTTAGGCAAACCAGGATGCTGATAGAATCTGGAAAAGAAGCATGAATGTTATATGTGCAACAGACAGGACTTATTTGCTAGGGAAAAGACTCTCTGAAGGACAAGATTAGGGTAGGTGCATGCCAAATGGGATAAGGGCAGGCCAGCTGCTGTCATAGGTTGGAAGTTGCACTAAAAACTTAAGGCAAACTATAAATTTTTTTTAAATCCCAAAAGTGATAAAAATCATAAAACAGTAAAAAAAAAAAAAAAGACCCATTTAAAATAAAATTATGGTGTTTTATTTGAGTTTTTTTATTACCTAGCATGGCACTGGATTTTTGAGAGGTTGGTTAGATCTTTACATTGCAAATATATGGGAAGAGAGAGACAATTGAAAATGGCAGGTTCCATTTTCCAAGTTGCTTACCAACTATAAGCTTGATAACATTTACAAAGAAGAAAGGGATGGATGTATAAATACTTGAGATTGAAAAAAAGAACAGGGAAGGCTTCAATATTTCTTTGGATAAAGCTATGTGATAATTTGTTGTATAACAGTTTCCTCTAGATTAAAACCTTCTATCTTGTAGAAAAGCTCTTTAAGACACAAGATAATTAAAAAAAAAAAAAGACAAGATAAAACAACAGGCTACTCTAAAGGGCTGAAACATTCCATCCTGCATGGAAACTCATTAAGCTCAGAAGGTAAACCACTCAATGGCTTCAGGAAGTTTCTGAAACTTAGCAGATTTACTACACCTTTCCTATTTTCTTTTCCAGTTTTCTATTGTTATGGTAAAATCATGACCAATGCAATTTATAAAAGAAAGAATTTACTTCAACTTAAGATTCCAGGGGGTAAGAATCCAAAATGATGGAGAACGACATGGGGGCAGAAGCAGGAAGCTGGGGCTCACCCCTTAAACATCAAGCATAAAACAGTGAACTAGAAATGGCATGAGTTTTTAAAAATCTCAAAGCCTACTTCCAGTAATATACTTCCTCCATTAATACTACACCTTTAAGAGTCCCCAAATGGCACTGCCAGTTGTAAACCAAGTATTCAAATAGTTGAGACAATAGGGGACATTTAGCTTTCAAACCATCATGTCTCCCTTTCCCAAGCATACATAAGCACTAAGGTCTACTAAGAGACCCTCAGATAAGATGAGCTGTCTAGAAGTAATGACTATCTGCTCTGTGTGGAAGAGGCTCAAATCTGAAACAGACACTCTCCAACCTTTTGAGTTGCCTGCAGGTTGTGCAGTGTGCTACTGGAACAGGCTTTGATGATAGATATGATTTTAGTCATTTCTGCTCTTTCAAGTAACTCTGACCCATAGTCCTGGGTTACCTTCAATAAAACTCATTAGTTAAGAACCTAGGCCTTGATGATATCTGTACTTTTATCTATGATCAATCCAGTATCTGAATTGAGTAGACATTTATTTTATTTTCTCCAGGCACAATGTCACACAAAGTAAAGTCCACTTTGAAGAAACAAATATGATACAATGGTTGCTTCTTCCTGTTTTCAAGACTAGTGAAAGTCTGGAAAATTACTTGAAGAATTTGACATAAACGCTTCAGAATTCTGAAAGCATAGCACCGTGTTAGTTAGAGTAAAAAGCTAGCAGGCTACACTGCCTAGGACCCAATATGATTCAGTCGAGTTATTGTTACATTGTTATTTTCCTAGGGCTGCTGTGATGAACAACCACAAGCTTGTTAACATTGCACAAATTTATCTAGACGTCTTAAATCCAAAATCAAGTTGGTAGAAGAGATCATGTACTTTCCAGAAGCTATAAGAGAGAATCATTTCATATTGCTTTTAGTTTCTGATAACTCCAGGAATTGCATGATTTGAGGTTGTTTAGTCTCAGTCTCTACCTTGATGTTCACATGGTATTCATTCTCCTCTGTATCTCTTTCTGTCAAAAATTCTTAATTACATCCTTAAAGATCTCTTATATGAGTAAGTTCATGTTCATATATTTGGGAGTAAGATTTAGACATTGTTTTCATGTACATTTATGCTGGCTATGATGAAGGACTCTGTGGGAATGGTGGGTTTCTTATTATTATTATTTGATTTGAAAACAGGCACCTCACTAGCCTCACTATATAGACTAACTCTCAAATGTATCATCCCCCTTTCTTTTTATCCCACATGTCAGACATTTAGGCAAGTGCTGTAATACTGGCCTGCCTGAGTTAAAACAAAATTTAAGTGGAACTTTATAAGCAGGATCCAGCCAGAGACAAAAGACAATAACAGTGAGTTTACAGGGAGTAGTAACCAGAGTACTAGAGGCGTCACAAAAGTCAGAGGTAAGAAACCAAATAGAAAGAGATGCTGTTTAAGTTAAAGTAGTTGGTAATTAACCCAACTACAGAGAATCCAGAAAAATAATCCCAAAGTCACCTAAGACAAGAAATCCTAAAAGTTCACTTAGGCCATTTACTGATGCACTAGTTAAAAAGATTTTCTCCTATTTCATTTCTTTACCCACTTCCTGCCAGAGCTGTGACTTTAGAAACTTCAGTTAACAAGTCCAGGAAATAACTGAGAATAAAGGAGAAGACCATTCAGAGGCAAAGCCATAGACCGCACTGGCTCCACGAAGACAAAATGAAGACTAGGGAATGAGTCAGTTCATAAAACTTGAAGGTCTGACTTACAGATCTTGGTTGGGTTTCCCATTTTATATTTCTCACAAGGTATTATATCATCTAGTAATGATGATAAAAAATTCTAGGTCTGCTTACAATCTCACTCCAAAAGCCCAGAAATATTCTCCCCAACAGCACCACAGAATGCATTTTAACAAAACAGAAAACACTAAAATAATGGTGACAGTTGACCTGGGAATGTCTTTTCCATGTCCTCATCAGTCCAGATTCTAACTACACTCATAAAAGAGTGTCTGGGAGGTCCCTTGACTCAGAGCATTATTAGGATGGCCACTGGCATTGATTTACTGTTTATTCCTACTTGTTTCCAAATCGGGAAAAAGAAAATGAGAATTAGATTCTGTTTCCTCTATAGGCCATGATACAAAAGAACCTAGAGGATGTTCGGTGTGATGTGACATCCACCTTCAAATCCATTGTCACAGGGAAGATCAAGCTTGCTGTGTTGGGAGCCTTCCTCTGTAATATGCTGACACTGTATTGAATCGTTGGCTAGGAAAGTTCCGACCCTTGGTTTTTGTCTCTTAACGATAGATTCCTTTACCAAAGATTATCCCCATTGGTAGTTGTCTAGTGGGAATGGTCAGCCTTGAAGCCATGTACATACCAACAACAAAAATAGACTCAATGGGTCATGTGCATATGCACATACACACACGTGGGTACAGACATACATGCCTCACAGTAATTGTCTTTAAAAGAGGTTATCAATTTGAGAGTGGGATGCACATGGCAAGGATTTGAGCAAGGGTAGCTGGGAGGGACTGGAGAGAGGAAAAGGAGTGAGAAAGTGAGCTAATTCTTTTTCAATTAGAAACATATTTTCAAAAACGCCTTCCCTTATAGACTTGCTTGAGCAAGTCTTTAAACTCTCTTTGTCATTAATGTTTGAAAGGATGCATTTTTCCCCTCTAATACTCTGCAGAAATCAAATTAGGGTGGCTGTTGCTGAAGCCCTTAGCAGTCTGTGCTGAATGGAATGTGGATTCCACTGTCCTCGTATTATCAGTGTAATTCCCAGGGGTGTGAGTCTGTCAGTGTCTTTTCACATACTGAAAAAAAAAAAGTAAAATCAACTTAAAATTCATTTTTGCACAAATAATCACTTCTTATTTTGAATTAAATATTAAAATACATTTTCCATTATGCTAAAATATGGATGCTATGATAATCTCTACCCAATAAATATGCCCCTGGCAGAAACTAAATCCATAAAAAGCTCAAGAAAATGATCACACAATAGCTTTCTCCCCAATGTTGTTGTTATATTATTTAGGTAACTATGAAAATTCAAGAAACAAAGAACTACATGAATATTTGTAGATATAAACAAAACAAAATGTGTTTCAACCTCATAGAACAATTGGTATCCTCAAACTGATAGAAAATTCAAAACTTAGGAATGTAAAATTTTAAATTGTAAATAGGTAAGAATGTTTATTGTTGAAATATATTAAGAACTCCTAGAATATTAAATCATGAGCCCCTAGTAAGATTACATCGTATAATATTGTTACTTAGTTGTATTCTAAGCATCTCTGCCCAGAAAGAAGACACTATCTCCCTGAATTATTTTTTTGTACCATGAAATGTGAAAGACAATTTGGTTATTCATGAATAATTAATTCTTCCAGTGCTCCTGTGAAAGTGGATCCTATATACCAAAACCCTGTGGAACATTCTTATGTAATACCCTGATAAGACTCATCATCCACACGAATTTTTTAATGTGTTGGTAGTGCAATTTCTATTTGCTCGAATAATAAAATTGTCTCTTTCTGTGCCAGGCACATGCTTAGGACCTAACTGTTCTGAGTCCTTTAATTGCTCCATCAGCTCAAGGGGAGAAGAGCTCACATTTATACAACCAGACAGAGGCAGAATCAAAAAGGATATCTTCTCTCCCCCTAAGTCCTGGTCAAGGGCAGCCCAGTTCATTGCTCAATTTACTAAACCATTACCTCTCAGTAAAAAAAAGAGGGCGGTATTAATTTATTTTTAAAGAAAGTGATTATTCCTCCAAAGGAAAATTAATTACCCTCCAAGTACCACCATCTGTTTTAATGTTTTCAAGCCTAAACTGTGAAGAGAGGTAAAGTAACTTTAATCTATCCCCAGTGATAGTGCCCAAATGACTGTCATTAAGACAAAGCAGAATCATCCTGCAACAGAACCAGAGAGAGAGGGCACATGTGAAGTCAGGGTACTTCCTCCGGAGCAATGGTTCTCAACCTGTGAGTCACAACCCCTTCAGGATTGAACGACCCTTTCAAAGGGATCGCCTACGAGCATTGGAGAGCACAGATATTCCCTTTACAATCCATAGCAGTAGCAAAATTACAGCTATGAAGTAGCAGTGAAAATAATCTTATGGTTGGCGTCACCACAACATGAGGGACTGTAGATGGTCTCAGCACTAGGAAGGTTGAAAACCACTTGTCCAGAGCTTGTGGGAGATTCTCTTTAGTACATAACCCACAGCCTTTATGTCTAGGGGAGCCCCAAGAATTACAGGAACCTACTGTCCACAATTGCTTTAATGCTGAGAAGACAGTCAGGAAAGGATCTGAGATGATGATGATGATGATGATGATGATGATGATGATGATGATGATGATGATGATGATGTCAACAACAAAGACTATGACAGGTTACTGTAAAATGAATAGTATGTTTTTATTTCATAAAAGGCAAGTTTATGTGTTTCCAGTCTTTTGACAAAGATTTACTCTTCAGAGTCCTGCTAGCTCACAAGAGCTACTGTGCTGAAGAAAAAAGGAGCCCTTGCACAAAGCAGCTCCTGAACTCTTCCTCGTGGATTGTTTTCAGTGTTTAGTCCTCGGATCAATCCTATGAAATAAGAATTACTGCATTTCACAGATGTGAAAACAAGTGTTCAGAACGGTTAATCTGTCCAGTATAGTTCCAGCTTATAAATGTTCTTTGATGCTTAATTTCAAACTACTTTTGCTACTTAAAAGGGTACAAAGAAAGATGGGAAAGAAAATGATTTTGAGTTCAGCAGAATGAGTCCTAATTGTATTTCCAAGTGTTGGGAAGAGCTGATATTTGATCGCAAATGGATCTAATTCAGAACTCGGGCTTTTTATAATCTAAATCTGTATAGATGTCTGATGCAGCTAACATTTTGAATACGTTTTATACATTTTTATGTTTGGGATGTTTTTATATTTACAGAAAGACTGCAATAGTGGTGCAAACAATCCTTGAGTGTCCCTTACTTTGTTCAGCTTCTCCTAGTGTCTTCATTTTACATTCACCAAATCTAAAACAACAATGGTACCTTGCCATTATTTCAAACCCAGAATTCATGCAGAATTTACCTGCTTCCCCATCCATGCCCTGTCCCTATTCCAGCATCCTCTCAAGGATACCACACTGCACTTAGTTGCCATGACTCCCCCGTGCCCTGTGGGCTATGACAATTTCTCAGACTTCGCTTTTTATTCATGAGCCCAGCAGTTCTGAGGAGTGCTGGCAAGGTGTTCTGTAAAATGTGCCTCGGTCTTGAATATTTGTTAAATCTAAAAATCCTGCCTTAACTCAACATGAACCACATAGGTGTGCCTTTGTGATTTATCCAGACCCAAAGGAGCTTAAGAAGAATGGCGTGTTGAAAACTACAAAGAGATGGTGTACTAATGGTGAGATACACAGTGGAACTTTGTAGAGTGATAGAAAATTCTCTCTATGGAAATGGTAGTTTCAGTCTTGTCTGCACAAGTTTGCCTTGTTTGCCTCTCTGGGAGTAGAGGTCAGTAACGCCAGAAATATATTCTAAGCTAGAACAAATACAAAAATACTAATGAAAGTGGGAGCTGGTTCTCTCGGTTTTTGAGAAGAAAATACATAATAAAGAGTGGGTTTAGAAAACACAATCGCTAGATTAGAGTGACGCTCAATCAAAGGACTTACCTTATAAGCACAGAGACCTGAATTTGAACCCCAGAAAAGCCAGGAACAGTGTTGGATGCAAGTGTGAATGGATGAATCTGTGGGGCTCACTCTCCAGCCAATGCAGGTAAAAGGCCCTTCCTTAAAAAGCAAACTAGATAGATAGTTCCTACAGCATGAGCAAAACCAAGCTTGTCCTGAGGCATCTACACAGCTAGACATGGACGTGCACGCGCACACCACATACACACACATACACTCACACACACTTGGGCACACACACATGTACACATGTACATGTACATATGCATAAGCATACACACACATGCACACATATATACCCACATGTGTAGTGGGTTGGCCTGATGCTGATTATATTTTAATGCTAATACTGGTTCCTCAAGAGCTGTTTAACCCAGAGACAAGAGTCTGCATGTAAACCCAAGTGGTAGTATGCGTCCTTGTCCCCAAATTACTTCTGATTGGTAAATAAAGATGCCAATAGCCAATAACAAAGCCGAAGAGACATAGGTGAGCTTTAGGATTCCTGGGCTGGAGGCCAGAGGAGAACCATGAGAGAGAGGGAGAGAAAGTGAATGGATGAGAAGCCACCATGGGTTAGATGAGTCAAGAAGACACAGACCTGAGGCCTGGCAAATTGGAATTAAGAGCAGTCCAGATGAAATACAGTAAGTAATAACTTGGGGTTATTAGTAGAAGAGTAGCTGCTAATAGTACAGAGAGTAGATAACTCTCCAGTTCTTGTGCTGTTTAAGGCTATTGTAAATGTACAGGTTATGTCTGTCTTTTATCCAACTAAATGGTCAAAGGCAGGTTAGAAACCCTGGGTTAAGATTAAAATTTTCTGAAAGACACATGAGCACACACATACCACCTACACAAGTTTCACAGTGAGAGCAGAATAAAGACCCACAGTCATGACCCTCAAGTCAGCATCATCGTGACTGAGTTCTTCTTGAAGCTCATGTTGACCTCAGAGGCCATTTTGTTTGGTTAATTGGTTGCTTAGTTTTTATCTCTTTTTCTTACTTGATGATAGCTTTTTAACAGTGAATCTTTGCTTTAGAAAGGAAATAATTTTACTTATCAATATGTGAAGAAAAGTTCTGGCATCCCCAGCTCAGGGGCATACTCACTGTTTGGCATTTGCTCAGCAAGTCACCTTTGCTGGACAGATATCAGGGACTCTCTCTCTTCTCAGGAACTACTTTTTTATTTGGATTATCTCCATGTCTGGAAGAATTCAACTCAATGTGGATGTTAACTGAAATATGACTTCTCCATGGGTTTCCCCTTAGCATTCTCAGAACGTTAATTATTTGGATAATTGTTGTGTTCATGACCCTGGCTTCAGCTTCTACTGTACCATGTCCTTGGTAATTCATTTGGTTGTTAACCCCTAAAGAAATTCTTAAAATGTTCCAAGTAGTTTAATCATGGCTCAGTGAGTGAACAACTCTTAAATTGAGGTAATGTTGCAAGAATAGTGATCACCGCAGGCAGGAAAGAAGGAAAATCAATATAACATATGTCTAGACAGGCAGGCAAAATCTCTCCATAGGATGGATTTCTGTGTTTGATGGCTGTATGTCTCTTTTCTCCTTGGCCCTTGCTTGAACTCTTTATATCACAAAAGGCCTCACAAGGAAACTAGTGTAAAGACAAAGCAAACAGGCTTCCCTGTGTCATCTGTCCTTGCTCTGCAAGGTGACTACAATAGGAAAAAAATTCTCCTCACTCAAGTAATTCGAACGTGCATAGTGAAAAGGATCTGCAGGGAAGCTGGAGCGTTTTCTCTGATTTGTGAGGATCACTGGGGATAGACTCCGTGACAGCTGACTGTTAAGACATCGGGCCACTTATTTATTGATGAGTTCCAGTTTTTATTTCCCTCTGGAGTAAGCAATAGTCTGCTTCTCTGCCTTCAGCTCAGAAGAAATGTCTTATGCTAGACAGAAAAAAAAAAGAACAATTTTAAACCATAAATCATCTAAAGAAGCCAAATATGGATGAGGGGGGAATAAAGAGTAGGACTATCATTTGTGTTCCTAAATGAGTCCTTGTATTTATTGTTTCAATCGCTAGGTGGATTTTAAATATGAAAGAAGGCAGACTTGGGGGGAAAAGCTAGAATTATTCTGTACAACTCAAGGGGATTATAAATCCCCAGAAGCAGTCCAGGAAGGGAGTGTCAGAGAAATACCACAGAGGGTCAGAAATGGGACACTCAGCAGGCAGTGTGGCCAGCAAAAAGCCACCTACAGAGAAGGTTGAACAGAGTTGACCCTTAAAAGATTATACTTTCATAATTACACTACTCAATAGCTTGATTCTATAGTGTGTAACTCTATCATACTCTTAGTATCTTGATACAGAATCAAGAAAGAACGAAATGCCCACCAGGGCCACTAGCAACAATGGAAGGTTCAAGATCAGGAACTACAAGGGACGTTAATGAGAAGTCAGGCAATGCTGAAACTTGTAGTCAGGTAAGCACAAAAGTATAAGCCTTTTCTGAACTCATAGGAATCCTTTAAAGGGAAACAGGCAGCCTTGATTCAAAGAAAGAGAATATGGTACTATCTGTCCTAAATCTTAAGGGTCAAGATGATCTCAGCTCACATACACTTCAGTGACAAATATAATTTTAATTCTCTGTAACTAAACCTTAGCAAGAGATATAGGGGTCTAGTGATTTGTTGTCTAATATATAGAAACAGGGTAAGGGGGGATTGGAGAGGGGTCTTCCATAGGGGAAGCCGGGAAAGGGGATAACATTTGAAATGTAAATAAATAAAACATCCAATTTTTAAAAATTATGCTAAAAAGAAAATCTGAACCCACAATTACCATCTTGCTATTATTCCCAAATGTAGTTCATTGAAAGGGACATTGTCCTTGCCCGACAAGGTCAAGCCAGTAGTTTTATCAGCATAGAAGTATACTCATAACAAATGTGTGCATTTAGAAAATATTTGCTAGATGAGTATCACGTGACAAACTCCATCCTAAAAACAAAACAAAACAATCGTAAATCCTCATCTTAAAGGGCTTACAGGCTGTTAGTAAACGGGCAGTCACAGTGGAGAAGTAGAAGAAGGAAGTTATTTCATACACTAGAGCTGTCTGCATTCCTAGATGACCTATTTGCATCATACAAAGTTGGCAGCTTAGAGATGAAGTTGAAGAGTAACGGTGAAGTACATCAGGAAGAACCCTGCATACAGGATGGTTATAAAAGAGCACACTGGGAGACAAACTCAATGAATAATGGCAGGACTAGAAAACAAGAGGACCAGTTACAAAACTATCCAATAAGGGGATAATCATCAGTCTTAAGGGGAAGAATGCTCATAATAATTAAACAGACAGATAAACACCAGGATTTGACTAATCAGATGAGAAAGTGGGGGGAGCCAAAATTATTACAAACTTCACAACTTGGATGTTGAATAAAGAGACTGTTGACTGAGCTGGAGAGAAGGGCAGAGACAGGGCATTATGCTGGAAAGTGAAGATTCTAGTGAAGGAGAAATAAAACTAGAAGCATGGATGTAGAAGTGATCTGTCCAGGAGACAGAAGGTCTTATCAACTAGGGACAGGTGTCTATTTGTTTGTTTTCTTGCTTGTTTTAAATGAACAGCTTCTGTGCTGGATAACTTTAATGTCAACTTGATATAAGCCAGAGTTACCTGAAAGAAGGGAACCTCAAATGATAAAATGTCTCCATAAGATCTGGAAGAAAACCATTTTCTTAATTAGTGATTAATGGAGGAGGAACCAGCCTACTCTAGATGGTGCCATCCCTGTCCTGGTGGTCCTTCTTTCTATAAAAAATATCAAGCTGAGCAAGCCATGAGGAACAAGCCAGTCAAGCACCCCTCCCTGGCCCTGACGTCAACTCCTGCCTGTAGGTTTCTACCCTGCTGAGTTCCTGCCCTCACTGCCTTTGATGGTAAAGTGTTGTACAGCAGAGTAAGTAAAATAAACTCTTTTTTCCACCAAGTTCCTGTTGGTGGCTGTGTTTCAACACAATAGTCATCCTAACTAAGAGCTTTGAGTCAAGCTATTCCCAACAAACAGCACAACTTATCTTGAACATCCTGAGCCAGGGCAGCAAGTGAGTCTCGGCAAAGCATTCAGGGACAAAAGCTCCTACATTCCCTCAGAAGCCCTTATCTCTGTTATTTTTATTTCTGTTTTGTTAACAAAATCCTTATCATTCTGATTTATAAACTGGCATTCTCTGCTTATACAGTGCACCTAAAGGTAAAAAAATAAAATAAAAAACAACAACAACAACAACAACAACAACACCTCAAGCGTTGAACCTACAACTACAAATGATGTTAAAGATATTTAATGATTGCTCTGACAAGCTAGGTCCCATGTATCACCCTGCTGTACACAACCCATACAACAGCAACTCTAAACAAGGACCTCAAGATAAAAAAAGTGGATATGGCTCCCAGGCTTGATCCTCAAATTCTTAAGACATGAGCTTGGATGAAGCCTGCATGCTGGGAAAAAAACTAACTGTAGTATAAAATAGGTTGTACGTAACACCCCCATTGACTGTTCGCTGCAGAAATCTGAATTGCGTTCAAAAGCCAAATCAGCTTTCACCAGATGTGCCAGTCAGATGTATTTTATGGCTACAAACACCAGAGTGAAATTATTTAAAGAAGGAAATATATGTCTGGGACCATGGCCTTGGAGATTTTAATACATCCTCAGAAGGTTCCATTATTTTTGGGTCAGAGGGGAGACTGAGCACACATTTGGAAGGAGGTTGTATATTGGAATCCACCATACGTCTG
>NW_022196905.1:70831825-70839719 GCF_008632895.1 Mastomys coucha | reverse complement strand
AAAAAAAAAAAAAAAAAAAAATCAGAGACAGAGGGAAGGAAATAAGGCAAACTGGGTCAGGTGACTCCTCTCTCTGTTTTCTACTGGGCCCCTCATCCTACTGGAAGGTGCCATTAGATTTCAAGGGAGTCTTTCCCCAGAGCTGCTATCCTCTATGCCAACCAACTCTGAAAAGGCCCCTGTTGGATACACCTAGAAGCATGTGTGTATCTAAACTCCTAGGGGTTTTTCAAGTCAACCAAGTTAAAAGTCAAGATTCATCAACATAGCATATAAATGGAAACAATGCCATGGTATTCCATGAAGGCACGCTATGCTGAGAATGTGTCTACCAAAATTAACTCTTTTCCTTAAAGGAATATTGCAAGGCATTGGTCACATAATGAAGGGAGAATGTTAAGTAATAGTTACATCATGATAATTCTGATTTAAGAATGAATTGATCCCCAGCTCTATGGATGTACAGATGGATGAGTCATCAGAGGGATGATTGATTGTGATTTAAAATCATTTGGCTTATTTTCACTATCTCATTACATGTCTGTTCTCTACTATGTCAGGACTAAGCAAATAGCCCTCACCAAATAACAAACCAGTGCAACTCCATGGGTTTTTTTTGTTTGGTTGGTTTGGTTTGGTTTTGGGGTTTTTTTTCTACCAATTAAATAAAATAAACCTATTTTCTTTATAATTTATCCAGCCTCCAGCATTTTGTTATAATGACACCAAACATATAAAAAGAAGTTTGTTTAGGGAAGATGTACATAGAAAAGACTGTCAAAGAAAGGAATTTCAGATGCAGCATTAAGGGCAATGAGCAGAGAAGCAAACCTCTGAAGAAAACCAGGAAGGCATGACGGAAGAGTTGAGAAGCAGAATTGAGACCTAGTAGAGAGTACATTGGAAAGAAAGACGGGAGCACATGCGAAACATGTGTTTGCACAGAAGCCAGATACTCCATAGGAGGGGCAAGAAGTGGTCACTGGAAGGGAAAAAATAAGCAAGTCTGACAGAATGCAGGGACAGGGACCAGATGGTGGTGGGAAAGGAAGTGAGAGAGTATTGACAAGCTGCTGATGACAGGCCTGGGAAAAGACTGTAATTCTCTGATCACGCATCCCTGTGTTTGCAGTTCTCTGACTAGTGAAATGTGCCACGGGTGTATGTGTTTTTATTGACAGTCTTTGACACTCTGAATCGTGAATTCTGGTTCTGTGCCATGTTTGATGCAAATATGAAATCCTGAGGCTTATGTTAATTATGAATGTGGATCTTTTCCCCTGCCAATGCAATACCAATTGTATAAAAAGTAAGAATGTACTGTCTAGTCAAATCCACAAAATTTTCATTAAAATAATCATTTATGTTGCTATGATATCTTATTTCTTAAACTGTTTTTAGAAGGACAGGGGCTTCCTCATTGAAAATAGCCTAAAGTGCTTTACTATGCATACTTCTGTTATGCAAGCCACTGAAAACACCTTCAGCACACACCAGCTGTTGAGAGCAAAAGTTAACTCTTACCTAGAGAAGGACAACATGCTCACAGGCAGGAAAGTTCCATTTGTGAGAAAGAAGTCAAAAAGTCCAAAGTAACACTGAGTTTTTTTAAACTCCTAATTTCAGCCTTCCAATAATTGTTCCTGGTCTTGTAATTTTAAATATCCTAAGTTCCACTTTGTGAATTCCTTCCCCATTTCTGTGATAAAAACAGCCTAACAGAAGCAACTTAGAGGGCAAGGAGTTTATTTAGCTCAGAGTTCAAGACAGTCACACACGGAGGGAAAACAGAGGAGCAGTAGCGTTAAGCAGCTGGCCACATGGCAGTCGGAATCAGCAAGTGAAAATGAAGGACAGTGCGCATGCTGCTTACTGCTCAGCTCCTTTTTCAACTTATACAGTCTGAGATCTTAGCTCAGGAACGGTTCCAACCCATCTGGGCAGGTCGTTTTACCTCAATGAATGCAAAACATGAAAATCATAAAAATCCCTCACAGGTGTGTCCATAGACCCTTCTCCTAGCTGTTTCTAGATTCTGTCAGTCTGGCAACTAATACCATCACAGCTGCCTTAAGAATAAATAGGATCAGTTCTTCCCTGAATGCTTACTGGCTCCTTGATTGTCTCTCAACTATAGTGTTGGAGTTCTTTTAAGATTTTTGGCTACCATCATATATGCATTTAAAAAGGGGGGAGGGGAGGAACCAAACAAACAAACAAAAAAAAACTAAATTCCCTACCGAGCCATGCAAAGTCAAGTTTACCCAAAATCAAATATACAAATCTCTTAATGCAAGCCTAAAACTTTCTGTGACTGACAGAGTAAAAGTTCTAAATAATTGGAAAAGATCTTTTTTCAAAAGTCACACAAAAATCCTGCCAACCCCGTATAACTCAGTTAGCCTTTTAGTGCAAGCCAAATAAGCTCCTGCTCAGAGGCTCAGTTTTCTGCTGTGAAAGTGATGGGTGCAGTCACAAAATGTGTTCCTCAATTGTTATTTCTATAGTCCTTAATCCTTCTGGAGTCCCAAGTTACACTAAGTAAGAGGCTAAAGACATTTTAACTTAAACATCAGTTTTTAAAATAAAACATCCTTATGAAACACACAAGAACTTGATATTTACATCCTGAACTATGGTATATATATATGTGTGTGTGTGTGTGTGTGTGTGTGTGTGTGTGTGTGTGTACATATATGTGTGTGTGTATAAAATTTGGTTATATTTATATCTATATAGATAGATAGATATGTATATATATATATATATATATATAGAGAGAGAGAGAGAGAGAGGGGGGAGAGAGAGTTTTCCATCATTAAATCATTGTTTTCATACACACAGAAAACAACATGGTGTGAATAGAAAAATATACACTGCAATTCATAACACTGTACAGCTTCAAGTCTAAACTGGGGTACTTCAAACAACTTTAATTGGTGTTGCCTGGCATGGGAGCATGCTCAATGCCAAGTGTCCCTATTGTGTGTTCAGAGCAACTTTGTAGTGATTGCCACAATACTACCCAGGGGAGCACCGGCAGAAACACTCTGGATTCGTTACACACTTCATTTTGAATTGATTTTGGTTGTTGTAGGTTCAGAAACCTTCTAGTGTCACCAAATTTTTATGACCCTACACATTTGGTTGCACAGCTCCCTATGTGGCCACAACTCACTGTTTAAGAAATTCTGCTAACACATACAGCAGGAGTGTACCCTGAGTTTATTGCCAGGATGCCTCCTAACGACTGGTCCCTATGTCCACTGAACCAGGTCAGCAATAAACCCATCTGGTCATGGTTGCTATGAAAAGGAATAAATTATATTCTTTGTGGAATGTAAATGTATCACCACCAGACTTCAAAGGTCCTCATATAACTTTGACTCAGAAACAGTGAGGAGTCAAATGCTTCTAAACAGATGAGCAAAAAAAAAAATTAGAAGTCACTTATAGGAAAGGAATCTGAGCATAAGGGATGGTAGAAGATTGTAAACAGAACAGATCAGGAGATTCAAGGTATTTTTTTAAAAGTCCACCCCAGGTTATATTAAATTAAAGACATTTTTAAACAGTCTAATCATCCATCAACTGATGAATGGATAATGAAAATGTGGTACATTTACACAAGGGAATATACTTGCCCATTGAGAAAAATGAAATTATGGTATTTGAAGGTAAATGGAAGGAACTAAAATATCCGAATCATCCCAAGTAATGTAAACTAGGCCCCAAAAGAAAAATAGTCTATATTCTGTCTTATATACAGATCTAGCTTTTAAGTTTTCAATTTGCATGCTCTAATCCAAATAACCACAGAGTCAGGTAACTAGTCAGGCAAGGGAGCATGTGGGGAGGAAGGGGTATCCCAAGGAAGGGAAATAGAACATATTGTCATGGAGAGATAAGTAGGAAGCCGGAATATGAGGATTAAGTAGGTAGAAAATGGAAGAGGAGAGTAAAGGAGGGAACATACAGAGGATTGACAAACATTAAAGGCTAGTTGAAAAACATATAAGAAACTACTGCTGTGCCAGCATCTCAAAATATATACATATATGAAAGGAAACTAAATGGAGTCACACTATCCCAACTAGACATCCCACCAAGTAAAAATGTCAGTGCCAGGAGTGGGTTACACCTTTTACGTCATTGGTCAAAGGGTCCCATGGAACTACACAAATACCAGGGGCTATTGCCAAAGACACTGATCATTCTCCAAAACATGATAATAAGGTGCTACTGCTGAAGACAACAGTTACTTACATTATCAGATACAGAAAATAAGAGTTGATGCCTAACAAGAAGCTCCATTCCGAGTGACTATCATCCATGGTACACTATCAGAGAAAGGCAATCATCAGTATCGTCCATATACAAACCCTGCGACATATAACAGCAATATTCCTGGTGCAATACTGTCACAAATGTGATGGAAATAGCCAACCCCCTTTTATTGAGCTTAAGACCCATTTTATGAGAAGAAAACATACTTAATACTGCTAAAGTGGCCAAGAACCTGAGACAAGGTCTAGGAGGAACGTTAATATTATTACTATTCTAAAGAAAAACGGTAATAAAATTACTCTTAGTAACGTATAACCCATAGATGAATGGTTTGCTCAGCCCTCATCAGAGAAGTTTCTCCTTTACTTGGTGATAGTTAACCCAGAGATCCACAACTGGACAACATGCAGAGAGTCAGAGTTTTTGGAGCACTCAGTCCTTAGTAGGATGTCTCCGTCAAAGCCCTCTCCTCAAGGCTCAGGGCTTATGAAGACAGAAAGGCCAAAAGACTGTAAGATCCAGAGAGGATGGAAAACACAAGGAAACGGTGGCTTCCAGACATATAAGAATTGGTGTGCATATAAACTCACGGTGACTGTGACGTTATGCACGAGACCTATAGAATTTCAAGCTAGATGAAATCGCATGGACCTGACCCATAATCAAGAAGCTATTTATAATTGATACCCACTGAAACTGTAAAATTTATTTTTCTCTGACACAGTGTCACTGGTAAAGCAAGCGTACTTCAGGGCACAATGCCCATAAGCAGATAGCCAACACAAAAGAAACTCCATGATCTTTGTGAACTTTTTAGTTTCATTTTGTTGTTTTGGCATATTTTGTCTTATTGGTCTTTGATTATTTGTTCTGATTTTCCTATTGGGGGTGTGTTTTGAGAGAGAGAGAGAGAGAGAGAGAGAGAGAGGATAACATGGTAGAGAAGTTTTGGGAGGAGTTGTGGGAAGTAATCAAAATATATGAAAAAATAATGAAAATATATTAAAAACAAACTCTTTACAACTTCAAAATTGCACATTTATTGGAAAACTTTGGTCAAGAGTGTGTGACTTTTAGCAATTTGCTTCTTTTACCTAGGGAAATATAAAGTCTACTTCTGGACTACTATAAGTTGTCTTCTGCAACATGGAAAAACCAAAGGAAACACATGGGGGTTGGGGGACTAAAAAAAATAAATGGGAAAAGAGATAAAAAGATAAATTGACTATTTGGCTGAATTGACCAATCAATTAATCCAAGAGTCAGCCTAGCAGTGCCATTCAATCTGGAGACACATCTTTTCAGGACTATTAAAAAGGAAAGGGTCAGGACCTCTTCCTCCAAGGTTACTATTCTAAAGAATGAAATAATGCTTTTATCAAACAATTAAATCGCTCAACAAAATCAATTACTGATTGTATCCCAGATTCCTGGGAGAATTGCATCATAAAAAGTGGTCCTTTGTAAGTTGTCAAGGGCAAGGGCACAGCAGCTTTGAGACCTTTATTTGATAGCCATGGTGATCATTATTGCCTACTTTGCAAAGTAAAATGCTTCAACCTTCATATTTTATAAGCAAATGAAAACATACTACAAACAGACCATTACCTGATTTCCCATTTTTTAGTACAAATTAATTCATTTTAAACATAATGATTAGAGAAGGGATTTTATTTTTCCAGAAGGTTTCTAGTATAAGGAATTCTCATTTATTTCCTATTCCCATCAACAACAAGATGTTAAGTATTTTATCTGAAAATATGCACTAAATTATCTCCCTCTTACCACACTATGGAGGCATGCTCTCCCACGGTTGAAGAACTGTGGGCACCTGCAGTGGGCTGCATACAATTCCTGCTCCCATCACAATAGAAAATCATTTCTTCCTCATAAATGCAAAACCTAATCTTTTATATAACTGTGGTTGTTTTATATCAATTTTAATTTTGGAATGTGATAAATTACCTTCTCTTTTCTAGTGTCCCCATGGGTTAAAATATAAGATAAATTTTACTTGAACCAAGCAATTTGTAATGGGCAGGAAATCTTTTTCTGATGCTCCTTGTGGATTTGGTGTCAGACACTGCAGCTGTGGATTGAAACCGCTCTTTTAATGAATGCTTTCTTCCTCAGAACTGGAAGATACTGTTCAGTTCACACTTGTACCTCCAGATTGTTGGTGCCTTGGAAACGTGAATGAGAGAATCATATGTTGAAGAAGACAGCATTGCTGTTTAATTTAATTCAGAAAGAAACAAATAGAAAACAGGAATATTTATGACTCTGAGCAGTTTTTACACATACACACACACCCCAAATTCAATAAGACCCAGATGTAAGTAGTTCTGGTTGTGTTATGAGTTTTTATTCTGTGCATCTTGCTGAAAGCACTTTGGCTTTCTGCTTCCAAAGGAATTTAATCCACGCCCTGTGCTCTCAAACTTTACCTCAGAAGTATGATTTTCTGGATACAAAAAGAGAAGCACTCCATAAAGATTGTACTTAAGGCTCGGGTGATGGTTTATTCAACAAAGTGTTTGCTCGCCAAGCATGAGGACCCAAGTCCAATCCTCGGCACTTAGAAATCACTTAGGGACTTAGGCAACATGACAGAGTATTCCTGTATTCCCAGTCCAAGGTGGCACTTTAGAGCTCTCTGCAGCCACCCACCAAAGCTGTGGACTCCAAATTCAGGGGTAGACCCTGTCTATAAAAACCAGTGTCAGCCTCTGACCCCTGCACGCACATATACCAATGCATGCCCCCACACACATGTACACACATATACACACACGTACTTTTTTAAAAAGATTACTTTTCTTCTGAAGCTTTGGAACACATTGTGGGCAATTGAGAGATGATGATGTGTTCTGAGTAGAGAATATATGCAGCCCTCACATCTGCAAGTTCCATGTCTATAGATTCAGCCAAACAGGGATCAAAACTTTACAGGAGAAACAACTGTATATGTGCTATAGGTAGACAGTTTTCTTATCCTCCCTCTATGTACAATAAAAAAGCATACTAACTTACGGCCTATTGAGTACTATAATGGATCCTGAAATGACCTAAAATGTATGGAAGGGTATAAATGGGTTACAAGCAGACCTAAAGGATACCTACACAATTCAGGAATACTGGGGTCCAGGAACCAATTAATTATGGTTGGGCTTAATGTCATATTGCCACTAACTAGAATCACCTGAGTAGGGAGCCTGAATTGTTCTGATGCATTTGGGAAGGCCCACCCCAATTGTGGGCTGCACCATCTGTCCAGAGAGAAGCAGATATTTCATTTCTTAGTTGGATGTAGTTAATTGTGTAGGCTTGCAACCTCGTGGGCTTCCACCATCCACATTAGCTGTTGTTTGTTGGCCATTTTCTGTTCATTCTTAGGCATTCATGTTGGTGAGACTTCCTAGAAGAAACAGTCTCACAGAAAACATCCCGACACCCTGACTCTTACAATCTTTCCATTCCGTGTTCTGCAATGCTCCTGAACTTTAGGTACCCAAGGTGCACTGCAGATATATGAGTTGAAACTTCACTACACAGCACTCTCCTCTCCTCTTCTCTCTCTCAATCTCTCTCTCTCTCTCTCTCTCTC
>NW_022196905.1:70809291-70831815 GCF_008632895.1 Mastomys coucha | reverse complement strand
TCTCTCTCTCTCTCTCTCTCTCTCTCTCTGTATATGTGGGGGTGTGTATGCATATCTTTAGTTCACTCCACTAGAGAGCCCTGGCTAAGACACATCCTTTACAGACTCTGAGCAACAGCTATATATGTTTATGTTCTCTTCCTTTGCTTTGAGAAAAGACTCTTTGTCAACCTAATTTCCTAGAAAAGCTGAACGAAATGCCATTGAGGCTGTAACCTCAGCTCCAGAGGTGGGCAGAGATAGGCAGGTTCTAGGACTTGATGGCCAGATAATCTTGTCAAAATGGCAAGCTCCAGATCCAGTGAGAGAAGACACCTGACATTACCTCCAGCCTCAATACACATATGTGCAAGTTTCTATACATACATCTCCCCTCTTACATTAATATATATGTATATATGTGTATATTATGACATGTACATACACACACACACATTAAAAAAATTAATCATGAACCATCTGAACTGAGAGATAAAGCTCCCTTCACAACAACAACCACTAATATTAAGGTTGAATTCGTTCCCTTTGCCTGGCCTGAAGTCTTGTTCAGAAAGAGTATTCAATAAATAGATAATGAAAGGAAAACCAAATGATTCTCTCAACACACAGAGCCTCTTCCACTATAGCTAATCATTAAGCTTCTGCAGGATGAGAAACTACCTGTTGTGTGAATATCACATGACAGCATTTTCCTAAGAGAAAGAAGAGTTTTCAGAAGAGATCTTTGATCTCCTGTTATATTTCATTTGACTCCTCTCTTCACTCTGATAGCTCATCTCACTGGTTCCCCAGTTAGCATGCCTGTTTAGCCCATGAATTCATTTGTTGAGCTTATACACATGTTTAAATGCTCTCTAAGGGTCTCTAATGCTTTACTTTGAAATAGTATTCATATATTGCCCAGGTGATCTTCAGACACCTGAGCTCAAGTGGTCATCCTGCCTTAGCCTTCCAAGTAGATTTAACTCTATGTTACTACCACACTGAACTCTAATATTATTATTTTTAATATGAAAAGTACGTTATACTATACTTGTAGTGGTTAAGAAAGAAAACTTAATGTTTCTTGGCAGCACCAAAACTTAATACAATTTTAATAGTCCTATTTAAATTACTACATATTTGGCTGTAAATGTCAGATAGTTCCATCTTCTTTTACTCTAAACAAAAATAGAATATAATGTCTTTATAAAGTGATGGTAATTTAACTGTTACTCGTGAAATTTTTCATTGCTTTATCAAACATATTCTTGTATAGATCTTAACCACAGCTTATAGACACATGAGTCCCATAGTCTGGAAATATATATACAGCATTCTACAAATGTGTTTCCTGCTAATAATTTCCAACTTCTCATGGTAGAAGCACACAATAAATTTTTTTCTGAATGAAATAAACATTCACAAAATTGTAATTAGGTACAAAATTTTTACCAGTGAAATGATACACATTAGTTTTCCTTACTAGACAAACTCTCAAATAGTTACCAAAGCAATATTTTTCATACCTGACATACAGAACTATGAAAATTTCATCTTGCACATTAAGTAAATAATAAACTTCTCATTGTTACCATGTGTGTCCATGTACTTTGTAGAATGTGGGGTAACATCATATATTACATTATTTCTCAAATACCAGACTTACACAGAGTAGGTAAAACGTTTTTAGAAGAAAAGAATACATTTTTTGCATATATGCACATCAATAGAATTTCAAAAAACACATACAGTTCTGAAACTGTAAAATCTATCTTTTGAGTTTTAAAGAAAACTTCATTTTCTTACCAGGACCATTTACTGGTTTCATCCTTTTAGCTTTCACATGTTATAGGGGGAAAAACATCTAATATTTAGATATCTTAAAATCAACCATCTACATATTGAATAGAAGATAATCTCAGTCACAATAAAAGCACAAAAGGGCTCACTATATCAATAAAGATCTTCTGTTCATTTACAGTATCATTTACCAAGAAAATGCCTTAATACCATGGAAATAATTAAAGCTCTAAAGATGCTGGCCAAATTGTAGCTAAACCATTTAGTGCAAATGCCACTAATTACTTATTTTCTTTGTTACCACATCCAGAACAATAGTGGAATGCACAAAGCAATTGTGCTGAAAATGGACCCATTGTCTCTGTAATCAAAGCCACTGGGAGCACTGTCAGTGCTGAATTTATTGGGATGCAACTGGTCCTCAGGCAGACTACAATGAGCCTAACTACAGACCCTCTTGTTCTCTTTTGGCATTAATTTTGCTCTTGCTTCTTGGGATGACAAAACGGGTTGCTGGTCCTCTGCTTGAGCAGAGTGGATGCAGTTAGAACCAATTTATCACTGAGGAGAAGCATCTTACACTAATAGAAATGGCAGGGGGCCAGGCCTAGCTGTCTAGTAACATGAGTAGCTAGTTTTTGTCAGCTACAAGGTGTTGAGCATGATAGTATTGTGTAGACTTGTTTGTTTTAATAGTGGCTCTTTCTCTATTGTGCTGATTGATGTACTCGGCAAGCTATTCTGGAACCAAAAAAAAAAAAAGAGATTATTGTGAAAAGTTTTTTGGGAAAAGACAACATAAGGTTGAATGTGAGGTTTAAATACAGTATCAAGGGAAAGTGTATAAATATAATGTGAATCGAAGAACCCAGTTACTACTTGAAAATAAATACTAAGATGCCTTCAGTATGTAAGATTTAATAATTTCCTGGACCACGATCACTTATCTGAATATAGAATAAACTATCTCTTAGTCCCTCTGAAGTTAAAGCTGTGTACCTTGACAGATTGTTTTTTTGCTGTTTGTTTGTTTGTTTGTTTGTTTGTTTTTGGCTTTGGGGGAAGGGGTTACATCATAAGTGTCCTTTATGAAGTAAACAGACTTTTGTTCATGTCTCTCCGGGAAGAATCATGCACCAGTGTATCACTAGATCAATTGGATATACCTGCCTGTACCCATGAGCATATCTAGGCTCTAATACATAGTAATAAAAAAAAAATCTCTGAGTAAGATCACAGAGAATTTCCACACTGTAAAATATTGTTCCACATAAAAGCCATTAGAGACAACCAATACATAAAGGCTTTTCTGTTTTATAATGGACTCTGAAAAGTGTGAAAAAACTAGTGTATACAGAAGGAAGGGTATGTTTGTAAGAACAGAAAAGTTTCCAATGCTAGCCTGGTCCAGAAAGCAACCAACAAACAGAAAAACTATAGTGTTTTCTGCTTAAACTGCAGAAATGACCACATCAAACAAAAGAAACCACTGGTCATATCACAAAGCTGGCCCTGTTTGGAAGTTGGGAATTGGATCAGTTGAAGTCACATGCAGAGTAGCTCATGTGATTTACCAGGACTGACACTGACCAATGTGGACTGCCCTTACTGTACAAATTACATACCACAAAATTGTACTTACAGTGTTTCTGTATGCAAATGAAGTCTCCTTCCAAATGGAGACACTTATGGCCCATCCCCATACTAAGGTGAATCATCTGATACTGCCCTGTTCAGTTCTTTCTTTACAGAGTCACAAATAAATTTATCTTTTTCCTTCCATTCTAAACAATGAATTTGTTAATTAACCCAATTCATACAGTAGTGTCAACACTCCCTGAATGACAGGGTTTGTGAGAAATTCAGTCTGGCTATAAAAGAGGTAAATAGTATGAGGCTGAGGACCTTGACTTTGTCTAAATCTTCAACATAAAATTTTAGAGCAAGAAATCATAGAGTGATATTGAAAAACAATGAAGTCACAGAAGATGAAAGAGTAGGAAAATATTCCATATCCCTAAATAAGTAGAATTTATATTATGGAACTATCTATACTACAAAAAGTAATATGCAATACCTATCAGATTTCCCAGGTCATATTTCACAGGTTTGAGAAAAAAATACAAGATTTTATACAGAACCATAGCTACAAATAGGCAGAGTAATGTTAAATTTTGTTAAGAGGAATACTACTAAAGACAGTCTGGTGCTGGTAGAGAAGGGCGGGGAAGGACTGGGAAAGCAATGAAATAGAAACACCAGAAACAAAACATCAAAACTATGTCCACTTAAATTTTGACATAGGAGACAAAAAACATACTTTGGAGAAGAGATGGCTTAATCAACAAATGGTGCTAGCAAACAAGACTTCTCTCTGCAGAAGAATAAAATTAGATTTATATCCTTCTCCATGTATAAAAATCAATTCAAAATGAATCAAAGACTTTAATTTAAACCCTAAAAACACTGCAACTTTTAGAAGTAAACACAGTGGGACACTTTGGGATATTGGGACGGGCAAAACTTTTTAAGTAGAAGAGCAAATAGCACAAGGATTAATCTCGGGTAACAACAGATGAGAGACTACACGAGAATAAAAAGTTTCTGTACAGTGGGGGGAACAATCAGAGAAATTAAGAAGCAGTCCACAAAATAGAATGGGTAAAAATCTCTCTATCAGCTAGACTTCAAAGCAAGGTTTAATATCTAGACTTTATAAATAATTGCTGAAATTAAATACCAAGGAAATAAAACTGTCAATTAACAAGTAGGCAAGTTAACTGAATACAGATTGCTGAAAGAAAGAAAGAAAGAAAAAAAGAAAGAAAGGAAGGAAGGAAGGAAGGAAGGAAGGAAGGAAGGAAGGAAGGAAGGAAGAAAGGAGAAAGAAAGAAGTACAAATAGTCAATAACTATTTCAAAAGGTGTTCAATATCCATAGCCATCAAAGAAATACAAATTAAAACTACTTTGAAATACCACCTTATCCTAGTCAGAATGGTAATCATCAGAAAATATGAGAAAAAAACTTTGGAAAGGATGTGGAGAGAAAGGAAACCTTATTCATTGTTAGTGTAGATGTAAATTAATACAGCCATAGAGGAAATTACTTTCATGATGTCTCAGAAGGTAAACACAGAAGAAGAAAAACATAATTACAATATGATCCAGGTATTTCAGTTCTGGGCATATACTCAGAAAACTATATGCCAAACTATAGAAACATAAGTATCCCTATGCTTTCTGCTAATTTATTCACTGTGATAAGGAATTTTAACAAAATTCGATAATGAAAATTTGAGGGCTGGAGAGATGGCTCAGCGGGTAAGAGCACTGACTCCTTGTCCAGAGGTCCTGAGTTCAAATCCCAGCAACCACATGGTGGCTCACAACCATATGAGATGAAATCTGATGCCCTCTTCTGGTGTGTCTGAAGACAGCTCTACAGTGTACTTATATATAATGAAATAAATAAATTTTTAAAAAAAAAAGAAAAAAGAAAATTTGATACATATAGAAAATGGAATACTATTCAACTTTAAAGAAAAAAAGTTAATTTTTCAGGAAAAACAAACAGATGTCAAATACATAATATTAAGAAAAGTTGAACAGGGTTTCTTCCAGTCTGAGCCTGTGCTCTTAGCAGACCTTGGGCGATACCTCCACACCCATTCCCACAACACCCAAAGGAAGCTCCATTCTCAGGCACTCTAACACACCCAGAATCATAAGTGAGGATGCCACAATATCTGCCCCAACACGGGGAATAACTGGGACCCAAGGGGATCCGAATATTCAGGAACCTCCTGCATGGCCAGTAGCACAGGTTCCTTCCGGTCTGAGCCAGAGCCCTGAGCAGACCCTGGACTCTGGCTCTGCACCCAGTCCCACAACATCCAGGCACCCAGTCCCACAACATCCAGAAGAAGCTCATCTCCCAGGTGCTCTAACATGCCCGGAATCATAGGCTCTCAAGAGCTTGATCACACCAGGATTTCAGGATCCCAGAGGCAGCTTGACTCCCAGGAGCTCTGACACACCCAGGATCTCAGGAGGGGCAGGCTCTGGTCAGAGATAGGCTCTGGTCAGAGACAGCCAGGGCAGGTAGCACTAGAGATAACCAGATGGTGAGAGGCAAGCTTAAGAACATAAGCAACAGAAACCAAGGTTACTTAGCATCATCAGAACCCAGTTTTCCCACTGTAGCTAGCCCTGGATATATCATCTCATGGGAAAAGCAAGACTCAGAAGAACATAAATAACTCCTATAAAAAATACAGAAGAACACAGGTAAACAGGTAGAAGCCCTTAAAAAGGAAACACAAAAAACACTTAAAGAATTACAGGAAAATACAACCAAGCAAGAGAAGAAATTGAACAAACTATTCGGGATCTAAAAATGGAAATAGAAACAATAAAGAAATCACAAAGGAAGACAACCCAGGAGATAGAAAACCTAGGAAAGAGATCAGGAGTCATAGATGCAAGCACCATTAACAGAATACAAGAAATAGAAGAGAGAATCTCAGGTGTAGAAGATACCATAGAAAACATTGACACAACAGTCGAAGAAAATGCAAAAAGCAAAAAGCTCCTAACCCAAAACATCCAGGAAATCCAGGACGCAATGAGAAGACCAAACCTAAGGATAATAGGTATAGAAAAGAGTGAAGATTCTCAACTTAAATGGCCAGTAAATATCTTCAACAAAATTATAGAACCCCTAACCTAAAGAAAGTGATGCCCATGAACATACAAGAAGCCTACAGAACTCCAAATAGACTGGATCAGAAAAGGTATTTCTCCTATCACATAATCATCAAAATACCAAATATACAAAACAAAGAAAGGATATTAAAAGCAATAAGGGGAAAAGGTCAAATAACTTACAAAGGCAGATATATCAGAATTACAGCAGACTTTTGACCAAAGAATACAAAAGCCAGAAGATCCTGGACAGAGATCATACAGACCTTAAAAAAACACAAATGCCAGCCCAGGCTACTATACCCAGCAAAACTCTCAATTACCATAGATGGAGAAACCAAGATATTCCATGACAAAATGAAACTTACCCAATATCTTTCTACAATTCTAGACCTTTAAAGGATAATAGATGAAAAACTCAAACACAAGGAGGGAAACTACACCCTAGAAAAAGAAAGAAAGCAATCTTCTTTCAACAAACCCAAAAGTAGATAGCCACACAAACATAATTCCACCTCTAACAACAAAAATAACAGGAAGCAACAATCACTTTTCCTTTATATCTCTTAATATCAATGGACTGTTTCCCAATAAAAAGACATGGATTAACTGACTGGATACATAAACTGGACCCAGCATTTTACTGCATACAGGAAACACACCTCAGTGACAAAGACAAACACTACCTCACAATAAAAGCCTGGAGAAAAATTTTCCAAGCCAATAGTCCCAAGAAACAAGATTGAGTAGGTATTCTAATATCAAATAAAATTGACTTTCAACCAAAAGTTATCAAAAAGGATAAGGAAGGATACTTCATACTCATCAAAGGAAAAATCTACAAAGATGAACTCTCAATACTGAACACCTATGCTACAAATGCAAAGGCACCTACATTCATAAAAGCAACTTTACTAAAGCTCAGGGCACACATTGCACCTCAAACAATAATAGTGGGAGACTTCAGCACCCCAGCAATGGACAGATCATGGAAACAGAAACTAAACAGAGACACAGTGAAACTAACCAAAGTTATGGATCAAATGGAATTAACAGATATTAGTAGAACATTTTGTCCTAAAACAAAAGAATATATCTTCTTCTCAGTACCTCATGGTACCTTCCCCAAAACTGGCCACATAATCAGTCACAAAACAGGCCTCAACAGATACAAGAAGATTGAAATAAGCCCATACATCCTATCAGATCACCATGGAGTAAGGCTTCAATAACAACAAAAAACAACAGAAATACCACATATATCCAGAAGCTGGACAATCCTCTACTCAATGATAACTTAGTCAAGGAAGAAATAAAGAAAGAAATTAAAGACTTTTTAGAATTTAATGAAAATGAAGGAACATCATACCAAAACTTATGGGACATAATGAAAGCAGTGCTAAGAGGCAAGCCCATAGCTCTAAGTGCCTCCAAAAATAAACTGGAGAGAGCATTACTAGGAGCTGGACAGCACGCCTGAAAGCTCTAGAACAAAAAGAAGCAAGAGGAAGTAGATAGAAGGAAAGAATCAAACTCAGGGCTGAAATCAACCAAGTAGAAACAAAAAGAACTGTACAAAGAATCAACCAAACAGATTGGGAAAAGATGTTTACCAAAAGATCTACATCCAATAGAGGGCTAATATCCAATATATACAAAGAACTCAAGAAGTTAGACCCCAGAGAACCAAATAATCCTATTAAAAATGGGGAAGAGAGCTAAGCAGAGAATTCTCAACTGAGGAAACTCAAAGGGCTGACAAACACCTAAAGAAATGTTCATCATCCTTAGTCATCAGGGAAATGCAAATCAAAACAACCCTGAGATTCCACCTCACATCAGTCAGAATGGTTAGGATAAAAAAACTCAGGTCACAGCAGATGCTGGCAAGAATGTTGAGAAGAGGAACACTCTTTCATTGCTGGTGGGATTGCAAGTTAGTATAACCACTCTGGAAACCAGTCTGGTGGTTCCTCAGAAAATTGTACATAGAATTATCTGAAGACACAGCTACACCACTCCTCGGCATATACCAAAAACAAATTGCAAAATATAACAAAGGCACAAGCTGCACTATGTTCATAGCCTTATTTATAATAGCCGGAAGCTGGAAAGAACCCAGACGACCTTCAATTGAAGAATAGATACAAAAAAATGTGGTACATTTACCCAATGGAGTACTGCTCAGCTATTAAAAGCAACGACTTCAAGAAATTCAAAAGGCAAGTGGATGGAACTAGAAACTATTATCCTGAGTGAGGTAACCCAATCACAAAAGAACACACATGGTATGCACTCACTGATAAGTGGATATTAGCCCAGAAGCTCAGAATACCGAAGATACAATCCACAGACCACATGAAGCTCAAGAAGAAGGAAGACCAAAGTGTGGGTGCTTTGTTCCTTCTTAGAAAGGGAAGCAAAATACTCATGGGAGCAAATACAGAGACAAAGTGTGGAGTAGAGACTAAAGGAAAGGCCATACAAAGACTGCCCCACCTGGGGATCCATTCTGTATACAGTCACCAAACCCAAACACTATTTTGGATGCCATGGAGTGCGTGCTGACAGGAGCTTGATATAGCTGTCTCCTAAGAGGTCCTGCCGGAGCCTGACAAATACAGAGGCAGATGGTCACAGCCAACCATTGAACTAAGCATGGGGTCCCCATTGGGGTCCCCAAGGGAGGAGTTAGAGAAAAAAATCAAGGAGCTAAAGGGGTTTGTAACCCCATAAGAAGAACAACAATATCAACCAACCAGAGCCTCCAGAGCTTCTAAGGACTAAACCACCAACCAAGGAGTACACATGGAGGGACCCATGGCTCCAGATGTATATGTAGAAGAGGATGGCCTTGTTGGTCACCAATGGTACAAGAGGCCCTTGGTCCTGTGAAGGCTCGATGTCCCAGTGTAGGGGAATGCCAAGGTGGGGAAGCTAGAGTGGGTTGGTGGATGGGGGAGTACCCTCATAGAAACAGGGTGAGGGGAATGGTTTAACAGTCTCAGAAAGCAAAATAGTGCATGATCTGGTTCGTATGAAAAACCTAGTCAATGTGTGTGTGTGTGTGTGTGTGTGTGTGTGTGTGTGTGTGTGTGTGTGTGTGTAAACAAATGTACCATTGGGTATTGTATAATGTGAAGAAAAGGGAAGAAAAACTCACTATAAGGGGGGGGAGAAAGAACTGAATGTAGGTAATGGATCTGAGTTATGAAAAAGTCATAGAGCTAGTTGTTTTCTAGTTCTAATCTCATCATTGGTATTTTCATTCAGATGATGGATAAGTGTTTAATAACACTGAAATTGTAAGATGCAATGTGAGGACTCACAGCTTCTGTTCCTAGTACCTACTGTAAATCCATAGACATTCACCAAGTTGTACAGACTTTGGGTCTGGTAAATTTTGGTGTGTGGTATTTTTATTTATTTGAAAGTTTCATAATAAACTTCATAAATTTAAATTTTCAAATGACATTTGGGTAGTTAGTGTCATTTTTATGATCTCATCTGCATCAAATGTGTGTAAAGTATAGAGTCACCACATTAGCCTTCTCCGGTGATCTTCAAGTTGTGCATGACATGCTTTACTGATTCTCCCTTTCTTACAGACTCTTTAATTATTCCCAAGGTAAGAGTAAGGGGAGTCACCTACCAAGGGTTCCATTTTTAGCTTTTGGTCCTAAGTCATCACAGGTTGACACTTCCATCTGAGAGCTTGCATGCTGTGAGAAGTGTTGCTTACTATCAGAAACTTGGTTTCCAAAGAAACCAATACTCATGTGTGTGAGTGAGTGTGTATGTGTATGTATGTCTACGTCTATGTCTATGTCTATGTACACGTGTCTGTATGCATGTTTGTGTGTGTAGGTGTGTCTGTTTCTGTATGTGTGTCTCTGTATCTCTGTGTGTGTATTTGTGTATCTATGTGTGTTTGTACATATCGGTGTATGTCTATATATCTGTGTATATATATATATATATATATATATATATATATATATATGCATGTGTTTGCATGAATCTGTACCTATGTGTGCATCGATGTATGGATTTTGTGTGTGACTGTGTGTGTATGTGTGTCTGTTTTTGTATGTGTATGTGTGTGTGCCCATGTAGGTATGAGTTGTAAATTTGAATGATAGGGAATTGGAATAGCTTGCAAGTAATTTTTACTCAAAAGAAGACCGATAACATGCTCTGCTGAATGTTAGTTACTAAGCTATCTCCTAAATAATATTTTAAGTGAATCCAAGCAAGAGCTTAATTCAGCAATTATATCATTCCGTTGGAGCTTTGATAATTTTGAGGGTGAAAAGTCTTTCATAATCTACCACTGTTTACATCACATTGGTTTTAAAGTATTGTTTTGTTCTATTACAAATCTTAAATGTGACGGCTATAGGAACACAAGTACATCAGGACACTGGGGGTTTCTTTTGTCGTGTTTATTCAGTCAACTCTGTGACAGTAAGTCTGTATTCCTAAAATCAAAGATGTGCAGTCATCCTGCAAGTAGCCAAGAAATGTGCACACTCTCTAATACCCAAGATCAACAGGAAAAAAAAAGTCAACTCAAACCACAAAAGTCTCATGCCCCTAAAGTCCCTTCAAGTCATAGGTGGCATTTCTCATTGTGCTAGGGAGCCCTTTGAAGATGCTGAATTAGCAGTACAATTTGATGAGGATTAGGCTAATTTGACATAGATAGTAGGACACTTTCTCCACACAGACTCACTTTAATTTCAATCTGCTGTCCAGTAGCTAAAGGTGAAGGTATGTGTGACCTTTCCCAGCAAATTGGAGTCTCCAACTTGACAGAGTAGAATTGCTCTTCTTCAGATGTCAGGGTAACCACGATGCATGATGTTGATAGGGGTCAGATTGTCTGAGATATATATTTTCATTCACCTCCTTAGAGATTGGACCTGACAAAACTGTAATAGCTTATTGAGTTCAAAATGACAATGACATACTGGATACCTTCAAGCACTTTTATTTCTCTGGCTTCCTGTGACTACTTAGGAAAGAAACTATTTTATTCCACAGAGTAATTATCGTGCAACAATTTCAAAATAAAATGTTCATATGTAATCATGTAATGTAATTGTATACCTCATCCTATGCAGTATGTATGTAAATATTAAAATCAGCCAATGAGTGTCATTCATGGTTGCTTTCTCACTGGTTTAGCTACGAACTATGAGATCAGAAGAGATGAAGGACAAGAAAACATGACCTGCTGAAGCAACTAAGAAGAGCTCACATGGGCTCACAAAGACTGAAGCAGCAAGGACAGGGCCTGCATGGGTCTGCACCAGGTCCTCTGGGTATACGTTAATGGCTGACAGCTTGTTGTCAGGTGGTTTTGTGTGAGTCCTAACAGTGGTAGTGGTTTTTTTCTGCTCATGGGACTCTTTTCCTTCTATTGAGTTGCCTTCTCCATCCTCTGTATGAGAGCTTTTGCCTTGTCTTGTATCTTGTTTTGTCCTATTTGACTGTTGTCTCTTGGGGGCCTGCTCTCTTCTGAAAAGGAAAAAGAAGGGAAATTGATTTGAGGAGAGGGTAGGAGTGGGTATCTAGGAGGAGTATTGGGAGTATAAACTGTGATCAGGATGCTCTATGTCAGAGAAAAATCTACTTGCAATAAAAATAAAATGAGAAGAATTTCTTCCATGTAAATACCATCATGAATATAGATTAGAAAACAAAACATATGTTCTGTAAAGAGTCAGGGAGTCATCGTAGGGGAATTCCAGGCCAGGGAATCGGGAGGATGTGGGTTGGTGAGGGGGGCAGGGTGATAGGGGGTTTAGAGGGGAAATGAGGAAAGGGGATAAAATTTGAAATGTAAGTAAAGAAAATATCTAATAAAAACATTTGAAATGTAAATAAATAAGATAACGAATAAAAATTTTTAAAAACTAAGAATCAGGGAGTAAATGGTTCCAACTTTGCAGGTTGTAAGGTGTGTAAGTGACTGTGGTCTAAAAATCAAGTTGCAAAATGCCATATATGCTCTAACCTATCTGTCTTTTGTTCCAAATTATTTAGGCTTTAAATACCTGCCAATGATATTTGCCTTGATGGATCCTAGGTATGACTCCTGTGATATGTGTTTTTGTTCACCTGGAAAGCTACATCAGATGCATGCTGAGTAAAGACTCAAGCCCATGCTCTCAAATTCTAAGCATCATTTCAAGTGCTGAGTATTGAACTTCCAGCCTCGGGCAAGCTAGACAAATCCTCTACTGCTGAACTGTATCCTCAGCCTGAGATTCTGTCTTCTCACAAGCTCTCAGTGCAGCTGCTTTTCTGAACCATACTTTAGGTGGTAAGACTAGAGTATATATAATTAAAATCAACCTCACATCACTATGTATAGCAATCAAACAGACAGTAAGAAATGAGAAAGCTCCTTTTGTCCATTTTGCTAGGTGGCAAGGCAGACTCTGAAGATATATAGGATATAATTCTTTCCCACTGGAGCTTACAATCAAGATGAGCACACAAGAGTAAGTAATTGGAGGATAAATAAAGAAGATCTTAAGTGACAAGTGAGTTCAGAGAAACAGAAAAGTAGATGAAACTCGGGGGATGAAATAGAACCGATAAATTTCATCCTGAATCACAAAGAATGAACAGTAAAAAGGGAAACCTAAAGCAGCTTTTACCCTGGTGGTAGAAATGGGTAAGATAAGCAATGTATCTGTAAATAAATGAATGTGTTACAATGAAGCCCATTATTTTTTGCCTTAATTAAAAAGGCAGGGACATGGGGAGACAGTGTCCGCTCTAGGATCGTTTCACAGACATACATGTGAAAAGCTGCCTGGTTATGAGGGGTATGAAGTCATTACTTGATTATATGTTCATTTTCAGGAGCTTTGGGATTTGTCACTAGAATGGAGGGGAGGTTTCTGGAACTCTGTTAAGAGACACCTTGTGGTACCACTCTGCAGAAACCTTATGGCAAGTCTTCTCTTGACTTCAGAGCAAGTGTCTCTCAACACATTTCATTATCCTTTACTATTGTTTCTGGGCCAGCCAAATGCCTGTGGTTTATGGTGGGAAATTATCTACACTGAGTACCCATGGAAAAGTCCATTTATCTGGTCCACCATTAGGACTTAAGCTTTGTTCTATCTCTCAAAAAAAAAATCTGCCTCCAGTCCCACTTTCAGAGACTGCTTATTTTAGATTAAGACCATGCTTCTCAAGCATGGGAACATGCAGTGCACAGGGGTCCCAGACACTTCCAGGCAAAACTATGGAGCATCTCCTTATGTGTTAATATCATTAATTTAGCAAAAATAAAATTGAAATAATTTAACCAGCTTCTAAGATATTATTTTGATACTAAACAAACATGAATGTACCATGAATAGATTGCAAAATCTACATGTTTTCTTTCTACTGCATAAATTAATCTTTTAAAAATAAATATGGGGCTTGAGCCTAGAAGTTTGGACTCCCTTTTGAGAGTCAGAAAGCTGTAAAGTTCACAATCCTTAGACTTTCCATATTCTTTGCTGAGAACTTTGCACAGCATGGGATGGATGCCCACCTGCAAGTACTGTGTAGCAGGTAAAGAGCCACTGTGAAGCTCATAACAATGTACTTGTGAAGGCCACAGAAGAATAAAATTCAATCCACAGCATCCCATTCACACAAAGGAAGATGTACACAAAGTAGAAATGCAGAGGTGCCAGGGATAGAAGAGCAGGCATTGAAAACATCAAACTAGTTGTACTGGGTGTGGAAAGTGGAAATAGAGAAAGACTCATGACCAAAGGAGAGAGAACCTATGTGTGCAGCGAATAGAAATAACAATGAACTAAATAATAAATGACTTAAACCAGATCTCTGCACTTGAAGTTCAAAGAGAACTGGAGAGTTACTGAAAGAGTTAAATTTGAGACTTGTGCTGGCTAATGAGAAAATTGCAGGTTTGAGGAAAACAGAGTGGACCAAGGTCGAGCATGTCCAGATGGGCCTGGGCAGGAACAGGCGAGCTGTTGGGACATTCTGGGAACTAGCAGGCCGAGAAGATGTGGAGGAGAAAGCATGCAAAGATATGTCCGGGTGGGCCCTGGCATGACCCAACTGAGTAATGGGTCATCTGATCCTCTTAGATATGGTTTAAGGTCAGCCAGATGCTCTGTTGACTCAGATTACCACCCTTAGGAATTTTCCACCCTGATCTGCGCGTACTATAGCTGATATTTGAATTAGCCAATCATGTATAGCCACACCAATTCCTTTGTTCCCTCAGACCTTTTCCCCATATAAACCCCTAACCCCTGAGCCTCGAGGTCGATTCCTCTATCTCCTGCGTGAGATACTTGTCAATCCGGAGCTCTGATATTAAACTGCCACATGTGTTTACATCAAGACGGTCTCTCGTGATTCCTTGGGTGCACGTCCTCCCAAGATTTGAGTAGGGGTCTCCCCACTGGGTCTTTCATTACCAACTGCAAAGTTTTTCTAATATAACGTGGTCTTTGAGTATCTACTCTATTCAAACCTAGGTGGGAATAATCAGACTCAAGGCAGAAAACCAAGTGACTAGGGTTCTGTTAGTACTTTGCATTTCTGGCTGTTTGGGCCATGCCTTGTGTGCTTACAGCTAAAGGAAAGACTGTTATTATTCAAGTTGTCAGATGGAGAAATCCAGTCTTAAAACCTTAAGAGAGGAATCTGGTAAAGTCACACAGCAGAGAAGAGACAGTTTGTAGACTTTGATCACCTGATTGTGGACCCAAACTAATTATTATTACATACTGCTTGAGAAAGGAGACATTGGGAAGGGGGCATGGACACTGAGGAGCTTGGTGGGGGTTCAAGGGGGTGGTAAACATCAGAAAGAAGGGAACAGAAAGGATGTGGAGGGAGACTCCAGAAGGCAGTGAATAGAATGACACCTTCTTCAGTTTTGTTCTTAGTCAGTCTTTTTTTAATTATTATTACATATTTTCTTTATTTACATTTCAAATGATATCTCCTTTCCTGGTTACTCCTCTGAAAAAATATCAAAAACAAAAACAAAAAACTAACCCTATTTCCTCCCCCCTCCCCCTGCTCACCAACCCACCCTCTCCCACTTCCTGGTCCTGGCATTCCCCTACACTGGAGCATAAACTCTCACAGGACCAAGGGCCTCTCTTCCCATTGATGACCAACTAGGCCATCCTCTGCTATACATATGCTGGTGAGAGGGCTCAGCAGGTAAGAGCACAGATTGCTCTTTCGAAGGTCATGAGTTCAAATCCCAGCAACCACATGGTGGCTCACAACCATCTGTAATGCGATCTGACACCCTCTCCTGGTGCGTCTGAGGACGGCTACAGTGTACTTATAATAAATAAACAAACAAACAAACAAACAAACAAATAATAAATCTTAGTCTTCAAGGGTATCCTTGTGATTTCCCAACTAAGCTGTGCAGCTCCTGTAAATAACTAAAGTATCTTTTGCTCTTTATTTTCAAATTTGTCTTGAACATGTTAAAGCAATTTTCATAATAACCTTTAAAAGGAAAAAACTCCAAATTGAGGCAAGATATGGAAAAAACTGCTCTTTAATTGGCAAATTAGAGTGCTTTGCAGGGAATATTTTAAGCAAAAGTCTGTGAACCTAAACCTAGAAGCCTGGCCTACAGCTTCATGGTGTATAGTGGTTTCTTAAGAAGTCTTGCAAAAATAATTAGGTATCTAAAGCTTAGTTACTCAACAATCACATTTATAGAGAGAGATCATAGAGATCAATGTCATATTCTAACATTAGAGAAGCTTCTGACAGGAGATGGCAATAAACACAGAGAACCACAAGTAGAGAATAAGAAACTTTGGAGCACTCAGCCTTAAATATGATGCCCTCATCAAACCCCTTCCTTAGGGCTTAGGGATCTCCATGGAACAAGAGGGACAAAGATTTTAAGAGCCAGAAGTAATGTCTGACTCAAATAAAGCGGTGGCATCCAGTCACAAAAGGACTGATGTAAATTTAACTCACAAAGACTGTGGCCTGCACAGGCTTGTCAGGAGCTGAAGCCACATGAGGTCCCAGTGCTGAGAAGGGTAAGACATGGGCTCTGGCTCATAACTGAGAAGTTCTCTGCAATTAATAGCCACTGGCAAGGGAAAAATTGGTTTCATCCAGTGGAGTCTCACTAGGTAGATTGACCACACTTCAGGGTAGGCCCCCTGCCCAGGAGTGGTTGGCCAACACAAACTCAATGGTATTTTTGTAGACATTTGTCTCACATTGTTTGTTTGGGCATTATTTTGTCTTAATGGCCTTTTACTTGTATATTTGGTTTCTTTGTGTTGTTTTTGAATGTGGGGGAGTATGTATATTTGTTTCTTTCTTTTTATTGTTTGCTTTGATTTGCTTTTTAAAGAGGGAAACAAAGCAAGGTGAACATGGAATTGGATGTGCCGGCAGGTAGGAATGGTCAAGTTGGAGGAGGGAAAATTGGGCTCGGAATATATTATATGAAACTTTTTTCAATTAAAAATAAATAAATGAATATCAAAACAAAAAGGAAATTAGAAAAAAAGAAAGAAAGAAAGAAAGAAAGAAAGAAAGAAAGAAAAAGAAAAAGAACGAGAGAAAGACTAACTCCTTGTTAATGATAAGTAAAGTTTCAGAGATTTAGTTTTTACAGCTCTGTGGTACATCAAAACACAGTGCCAGGATTATGTGCTTTAGCTCTGGCATTGTCTTGAGTCTTGTGTTTTAACTTAGAGTCCAAGACCTAAATGAGGAATTTCAGTTCCCAGTCAGGCTCACTCACCTCTCCTTGGTTCTTCCTGAAAGATCACAGCTGAGTTACCCAAGTTTTGAGAGAATGGATCATGTTCAATGCTTTTGTTACCATTCCCTAGTTTCCAACAATTCAGCAGAGCACTTATTCGTTGAACAGGACATGAATATCCCAGGGTATGGACTTCTGCCTTGGAAACATACTTTAATAATCTACTATTATATGTTTATAAAAATTACTTTATTGAAATTTCTCCAGGATTCTAATAAGAGAATTTTGGCTCTTGAGTATGTTTACTTTCTTTCTTATCTTCTTTTTTGTCATTTTACATGTATTTGTTTATTGCACGTGCATCTATGTGTATGTGTGTATCTCTGCGTGTCTCAGTGTGTGTGTGTGTGTGTGTGTGTGTGTGTGTGTTTGTGTAAACACAGGGCAAACATGTATAGCATGGGTCTAGAAGTCAAAGAACATCTTTCTCTGTAGACTCAAGAAATTGATCTCAGACGATTTACTCTGGCAGCAAGTGACTGTCCCTGCTGAGCTATTTGCTGCTCCTTTGACCTTGTTAATTTTTGTTTTTCTAATTTTCTTTTTTTTTTTTACAAATATTGTTAAATGTCTCATTTATTTATTATATATCTTTAATATGAAATCAACCAATCTAGTTTGGAATTAAGGAAATGAAACACAGAATTACTCAGTTTGGCAAAGTCTAGTAAAAGTTTCTGGTCCCATGATCCATGTTACTTAATGAACCGCTTTATGTGTCTAAAATGTTATGCACTGTGTTTTATGACTATTTTGAAATTTTAAATTCTTTAATATTACAGGTTACCTTTAAAGACTCAAGAACTAGATTTTTAACATTTTTTAACACAGAACAACTAACCCCCTAAACTTGGGGAGGAGCAAGTTTAATAGAACAGAAATTGGGCTGTAAATGCTGTTTTCAATGAATTGCTGTGGTCTTCTTACCCTTGTCTTCTCAAATGAAAGAATTTATAGACACAAAGAGTTTAAGTAGGAGTTTATTTAACAAAGCAAGCCAAACATACTAAAGAGAGATTTAATGATCTGTGTCTAAATCTGTGAGCAGCCCAGTGGACTCTGTTCTACAGGATTTAAAGAAGTTTCATGAATTCTTACCAAATGGATAACATGCTTGTGGAATAAGGGATCCAATTTTCCATTCCCAGATACAGTAGACCAGATCACTCTTTTAAAGCATCTCCTCTCCCGGTCCCCCACCAAGCCACTAACTGGATAATTTATAAGCTACAGAGTTAGTGACATTACAGTGAAGTTGGGAACGTTTGAGGCTATACACCCTTCATTTGGGCATGTAAGGCAAGTGTGAAAGTGCCTTGGTTCAAGATCAGTAGGAACAATTTAAGTCCATCTGAAGGAAGTTTAACCACACCCTGAGCCCAGACACACAACTACCAAGATGCTCTGCAGCTGTCCTTAGCAAACTTAAAGCTGTCTTAGCTAAAACCTATCCAAGTGCTAACATTATAGCATAAATATTATTAAAACATGTCTATTAGTATTTTTATTACAAAACATGGTGAGCATTTAAAACTCTTTAACAGACAATATTTTCATTGCATTATGTCTACAATAAAAGAAAGACAAATCAGACTTATGAAAATGAAAAAAGTGATCCAAGCATCAGGGGAGAAACACAGAGAAAGCAGAAGCATGGGGAGAGAGGGAAGAATATATCACAGTACAATGTACATAGCTATATGAATATTTTAATAAATAAAAAATTAAACAAAAAAGAAAACCCTATTCAGCAACAAATTTAGTCAAATCTATCTCAGGGATGAAACCATGTTTAGTATGAACATTTAGCATTTTCTCAGGAAAAGAATCAAGGCAAATAGATTTTAGATTGATGTTTCCAAAGCATGTGCTAATTCTGTTGAATGAGAAGAGAGTGGAGCTAATCATCATCAAAGTCTCACACTTGGCTAATCAGGGAACATCATTCTGAAACAGCAGATCAGTAGTCCATGTGTCTATCTGTGGCTCCTCAACATCTTGTATTTTTCAATATTGCAAAGGCTGCAGGAACAGAATGGAGGCAAGCTATTGGCTCCAGCATTTATGCATTAAACATCTGCACACATAAAATAATTCTCCCATTATTTTTTAGTGACTCAAACCTTCATGTCAATTTGCTTTCCTTAATTGCATTTTTTTTATTTCATTACCAAGACTTTTTAAAGTAATTCATAGTATGCAGCAGTGTTTGAAGATGTTTGTCATGTTAAGTAGCTTTTTCTTTCACTTACCACTCAGAAGCAGAAAGAAATTTCAACATATTAAGTAAAACACTAGGGTTTTAATAGATGTAATTAACAGAGAGATGGTGCTTGAGGACCTAGCCATTCACTCATCCATCCATCTACCCATCTGTTCCACAAACTTTTTTGAGCAATTACTTGACACTATGCTAAGATAATAAAATGTCTTAGGGATTTCCAGATCTAGGGGAAAAATACATGAGCAATGATTGCAATGAAGTCTAAGAAATGTTGGAGTGGAGACTGAAGCATAGCATAGGAAATAAGAATAAAATTTCTCCACAGAAACCACAGCTCTCTGTGTATGCATTATCCCTCTTATTCCAGCATAAAATTCTGTATTCCATCTATTGCTCAGGATTCAGTTATGACTTTGAAAATTAGATCCTAAGAGCAGTGTTTCTCAATGGATAGCTCTTGACCCTTTCACTGGGTCCGCCTAAGACCATTGGAAAAACACGGGTATTCACCTTACAGTTCATAACAGTAACAAATTTACACTTAAGAACATCAAAAATATTTTACACATGGGGTTCACCATGATATAAGGAACTATATTGAATGGTCTCAGCATTAGGAAGCTTGAGAATCATTGTACTAAAAGAAGGCATAAAGGCATTTGTACCATCTCACCTGATGTTTCATTAGAGACTGCTCAGAATGGGTATTCCATTTTATATTTGTGATTGTCTAAGTTGGATTTTTTCATTCACTTAAAAATGTGAGAGATGAAGATATATGAACCCCTCCTTTTGTATTTACCTATTTACTAGGTATACAGTGTTTTGCCTGCAGGCCAGAAAAAGGCACCAAGTCTCTTTATAGATGATTGAGAGCCACCATGTGCTTGCTGGTAATTAAACTCAGGACCTCTGTTTGGGTAGCCAGTGCTCTTAATTATGAGCCATCTTTCCAGGTCATGAATCTGTTGTTTAAAGAATCTCAAAAAAAATAAAAATATAAATAAAAATTTAAAAAAAAAATCTCATAATAGCTAGGCGGTGGTGGCGCATGCCTTTAATCCCAGCACTTGGGGGACAGAGGCAGGAAGATTTCTGAGTTCGAGGCCAGCCTGGTCTACAGAGTGAGTTCCAGGACAGACAAGTCTATTCAGAGAAACCATGTCTCAGGGAAAAAAAAGAATATCATAATTTAGTTGGAAAGATTCCATTATAAATAACCATAATTAAATATAAATATGAAATTATAAAATATGGATATATTATATTGATATGATATAAATATGAAAAACCAAATGTTAGTATTCTGATTGGACCATATATATGGATTATATAAGTAGGACACAATAAGACAAACTTAGAGAAATTAGCTGTCTGAGTGCCAAACTTAAAAATGTATACTTTGTCTGTAATAATCAAGGAATAATTAAACATCTTTAAATTACTGGAATAACATGATGTTGTCAAATGAATATAATAATAAAATGTTAATCCATATATTTTTGTAAGAAATATAATTTAGGAATGATGGGTTTTCCTTTGTCTATATTAGCATTTCTACTATTGTTATCATCCTTAGTAAGTTCAAAGCACAGCCAACTAAGGAAAGCAGAGAGAGGGAGAAATTGTCTTCCCAAGGAAGAGCTTACTGACTTGTTACTCATTCTCAAGTGGTCAGCCCTGAAACATACATACAAGTAGCATTATATAGACTGAGCAGGTTTTATTTATGCATTTATGAATATTCATGTGTGTGTTTACAATAATAATGAATGAAAAAAGGTCCTGAATTTGGATGGAAACAAGGGGTGCAGGGTAAGAGAGCTTGAAGGAAGTAAAGGGAAGTAGAAAATGATGTAATTATATTCTCAAAAAATAAAAAAAATTTTAAAATATAACCAATTGCAATAAGATATACAAGAATTTTAGGCAGAACTATAGAAAATGCTGTAGAGAATTCAAACTTTGATGTACGAAAAGTTTGTTACCTTTAAGGCTCTTATAGAGAGCTAAGCTACACCAATGACAATCACGGACAGATAACTTGAAGAACACCAAAGGTGGGGACATCTGATGGAGCTTGAGGACAGTGATACATGGGACCTGAAGGCTACAGAAGAACTTCCCCATTCTCTATATAGAAAAAAGTAAGTGAACAAAGTCAAAACAATGGGAATCTAGTCTAATAAGTGAGGTTGCTTAGTACTTCTCAAGTTTATGGTACTATGAATGATAAAAAGATCTTTCTTGAATACATAGGCTATTCTGGACACCATACCTTCTGCCTCCTGCACACAGCTTTTGATTTTTTTATTTATTATTATTTATTCAGTATAACATCCATTTACTTAGCATGTGTGTATGTGTGCATGCATGCATGTGTGTCTGTGTGTGCACGTGTGCACATGTGCATGCATACATGTGTTATGGGATGAGGCACCCAGACAACTTTCAGGGTCTGATCTTTCTGCAATATAGATCCCAGAGAAAGAACTCAGCTTGTCAAGTCTTGTGGTGAGATTCCCACCAGTTGAACCATCTTGACCATTTACTCCCACATTTAAATGATCTTTGTTGTTAAGAAGATAAACTGATGTCATTTATTCTACAGAATGAAAGTATATAAAAATAAATTGTATGGCCCAATGAATGGCTCACAGCTATTAAACAATACAATTCAATTTTAAAACCAAGATTTGTCTGACTCTAAAGCAAGGGATGGTCTGTAGGTAAATCACCTACCTCATTACAAGAGTTTTATAGCAGCATGACTACTCCCATCTGTGTATACATATAGCTATCTATATGATAGGTAAGATGATAGATAGATAGATAGATAGATAGATAGATAGATAGATAGATAGATGATACATAGATAAATACACAGATAGATAGGAATACCTTGATATATGAAGGGGACCGGCCCGTGGTCTCTCTTCCTACGTGGGTAAATATACCAACTGGGTTAATTGGGTCCTGGGAAGGCAAACGGTTAA